>NW_027527566.1:78967-95480 GCF_008692635.1 Crocuta crocuta
GTTGGTTTCTTGTTAAGTATAGAAGTACGAGGGAGAGGGAAAGAAAAGGCACAGAAGAAGGAAATATTTTACCATCACCTGAAACACGTTTTTTCTTTTAAAGTTTATTTATTTATTTTGAGAGGGAGAAAGAGAGAGAGAGAGCAAGGGAGGGACAGAGAAGGAGATAGAGAATCCCAGGCAGGCTCTGTGCCATCAGCTCAGAGCTCAGCGTGGGGCTTGAACTTACTAATAGTGAGATCATGACTTGAGCCAAAACCAAGAGTTGGAGTCTTAACAGACTGAGCCACCCAGACACCCCTCATCAAATACGTTTTACAGTTCTTTTTTATATATCATTAGCATTCTCAGTGTTTTCTGCCTTCTTCATGGTGTTTTGTTTGTTTCATTTTTGTTTGTGGTGTTTTTTAGTTTGGTTTTTTTTTTTTTTTAACCATTGCATTCTTGTCTTCAGCAGATGCCCTCTTCTATCCTGTAAATTTTATTCTCACTTGAACTCATTCATCCCTTGGCCTAAAGACCCAGTTCAGTCCCTCTTTATGTATTTGTCTGAATCTGAAAGGGACACACATTTATTTTGGACTAGAAGTCCTGACTACTTTCATTGCTGTTTATTTCATAGACCTGGAAAATCATACACCATCTTCAGCTTTTGGCATACCCTCAGACCTATGCTTTATTATAACCTTGACTCTGCTCCTTTGTCATGAATATATCTAATACTGACGCAGCATTATCCTAACAATCCATTAACATTACTTATAGATGGTGATTAAATCATACATATATACTCAAAGATAATACAGGACAGAATCTAAAATTCCCAGGACGACAAATGGTATACAACCCACTTGTTTTAAATATTCACAAAATGTGTCTAAGATGCTGAGCTTTTCAGCTCTGCTCTTTTTTTGCTTCATTTGTTGAGTTCAGCTATACTTAAAATAGCAGAGGACTATCCGTTTTAGCAATTGACACAGCAGAAACTCTGTACTGTTTTTTAAAACCCTATAATATAACAGGATATTCAAGGGGTGATTAGCTCATGTGAAATATAAAGGGAAGCTTTATCTTTGTTATTCTAATAACCTCACAACCCACCCAATGAATCCTTTTATGATCATGTAGGAAATGACCTTGAGGCAATCATAAAAATACAAGAGAAAAGGGGAACATAGATTTTAGTCTTATCTACATGGCAGAAAATAATCAGCCATATCTACATGAAGGGTCTTCATAGTGTGATACAAGTTTGCTCATCAAACCAGGCATTTGAAAGTGTGATTGATGGAGTGCCACTCTTCTATAAGCTAGATCATGGGTAATATTGCAGTTACTTCTCCATAAAGGAATAATAAGGCAAATTAGTTGGTGAAATAAAGAATACAAACAAAGTAAATAAATAATATTAAGGCTTGGTCAAGTGCTAAAATAAAGAGTTCAGACAATAGATGTTATAGAAACCTGAGAACAAATCATTGAATTCTAGAAGCTAAGAAAAGTAGTTGAATGAGGGGCTCCTGGGTGGCTTGGTCAGCTGAGCCTCTGACTCCTGATTTTGGCTCGTGTCATGATCCCATGGTTTGTTGAGTTCATACCCCCACCCCCACCATTAGGCTCTGCACTGACGATGTGGATCTTGCTTGAGGTTCTCTCTTTCTCCCCACTCTCTCTTTGCTCCTCCCCTTTGCACACTTGCTCTCTCTGTGAAAATAAATAAATACACATTAAAAAGTNACTCAGCAAGTGTCTCTTGAGCCTCTACTTCATGTATAGTATTGCCAAAAGCACAAGGGTAGTTCTTCTGATCCTTGAATTTGAAGACATCACTTTACCGTCCACTCTTTCATACTCTTCAAGTCTCAGTAGGAAATTTTCTTTAGGCCAGTTAAATACTTACCCTTAACTTCTTAAAGTAACATTTATTAATTGATCTTCCTACCATCAAATATCTCCAGAGCAAATACTTTGTGCTAGACAGAAAATGCCACTTCCCCCAATAATGTTTATGTAGTAATCCCAGGACCTTTGAATATGCTATACTACATAGTTGGGGGGCAATTAGGCTGTACAGAGAATTAAGGTTGCTAACCAGCAGACCTTAAAATAAGGAGATCATCTGGGATTATCTGAGTGGGTCCATTATAATCGCAAGGGTCATTGTAAATGTGGGAGACAGAGGCAGGAGAGTCAGAAACACAGAAATGACTCTGTAAGCAAACCTTNCTGAATTCTTGGATCAGTTCTAGTAGGCTTCTGGTGGAGTCTCTCGGGTTTTCCAAGTAGAGTATCATGTCGTCTGCGAAAAGCAAAAGTTTGACTTCTTCTTTGCCACTTTGATGCCTTTTATTTCCTTTTGTTGTCTGATGGCTGATGCTAAGACTTCCAGCACTGTGTTAAACAACAGTGGTGAGAGTGGACATCCCTGTCGTGTTCCTGATCTCAGGGGGAAAGCTCTCAGTTTTACCCCGTTGAGAATGATGTTAGCTGAGGGCCTCTCATAGATGGTTTTTATGATGGTTAAGTAAGTTCCTTCTAGCCCAACTTTCTCGAGGGTCTTTATTAAGAAGGGATGCTGTGTTTTGTCAAATGCTTTTTCTGCATCTGTCGACAGGATCATACGGTTTTTATCTTTCCTTTTGTTACTGTGATGTATCACGTTGATTGATTTGCGAATATTGAGCCAGCCCTGTAACCCAGGAATGAATCCCACCTGATCTTGGTGGATAATTCTTTTTATGTGCTGCTGTATTCAATTTGCAAGTATCTTGTTGAGGATTTTTGCATCCATATTTATCAAGGATATTGCCTACAGCTTTATTTTAGGTCAGTGAGATTCATTAGAGGCTTGTGACCTCCAGACTTGTGAAATACTAGATTTGTGTTGCTTTAAGTTCTTGAATTTGTGTTAATTGTTGCAGCAGTACTAGGAAACTAACACTCTTTTTTGTTAGCAACACAAGTTCCTTTTCAAACTGCACCTCTTGGAACTACCACTGACACAGCCTGTGATTTAGCCACATGAAATTTCTTGGAGTTGCCAGAACATCTCAAACTCTTTTCCACTGTAGTACTTTTGCATGTGGGACCCCTGTCTGGAATGACTTTTCCTGCCTTTTTTTTCTATTTCTTTTTGTTTGTTTGTTTGTTTTGTATAAATGTTGATACTATTGCTACTTTGTTTTTTACTAGATTATGCTTTTTTCTCTCATTTTTTTTTCATTTTGGAAAATTTGGGAAGTTTTAAAAATATAAATAATAAAACAGAAATCTCACCTCCTAATATATCTAGAACTGTTTGTTTTAGTCTATATGATTCTAGTCATTTATTAAACAACTTAATTTTAACTCACAGATTATTATAATCCTAAACATTATTTCCTAATTTACCCCTTTGTGTAATATTGTGAGTTTTTTCCTTGTTTTCTTTGATAATCTAATCATTCAGTAGTCATTGCAGTGATATTCAGCAGTTCAGTTAATCAGTTCCCTACTACTAGTATGTATCTTAGCAATTTCAGGTTGTAAAAATGTCTGAGTATTCATGAGCAGGGCAGGACAGCATGAGCAGGGGAGGGTCAGAGAGAGAGGGAGACACAGAATCCAATTCATTATTGCTTTAATTTAGTTTTCTTGGATGATTAGTGAATTTGCATGTTTGCTAATGTTTCTTATTCTTCATTGCTGAGTTGCCATTTTATAGTCTTTCTGAGTTTTAAGAGTCTTTTATAATATATTGGTAAGATGTACTTTGTTATATGAACTGAAAATATTTTTCCCATTGAATCTATTCTTTATGTAGTCACACATCATGCTTTTAAATTCATATATGTAGGGAAAGATTTATGTTTTTACTTGCAAAGGTCTTCATTGACCAGGGATCAAATTAATCTTTATGCACACTTTATTGTAATTCTTTTATGTGTGTGTTGTTTTTCAACTACTTATCCATATTTAATCTATTTGAGATTTATTCTGTTGTATAATTTAATCTCTATTAGAATTTTATATTTTCAAAAATAATATTCAAACCCTATTTATTAAATGATTATTCTTAAATAGTATATGCTTAGATAAAGCTTGGTCTGTTTTTGGGGTTTTCTAAATTTGTCCAGGATTTCTCTATTGCTGTACTTATAAACAGTATTATAATAATTGCCATTTTAAAATGCATTCCAATACCACATACTGGAAGTTACCTTATTCTTTTAATTTTTTTCCTCATTCTTAAAAAAAAAAGATTTAGAATAATTTTTTCAAGTTAAAAACAATCCTTAATGNATGTCTTTATGTGATTCTTTTTCATCTAGGAATAGATTATCTTTCTTCTTGGGCATCTCTTCTATTATATCTGTTAGTAATTATTTCTGTTTTTAGATATAAATCTCCATATAATGTGTAATATTCTTATTAAGTTTATTATTACCAGGGATTTTATATTTTTGGTTATTAAAAATAGTAAGTTGTTTCCATTCTATTTTCTAACTAGTTATATTAATGATTGATCTTGCTAGTTCGGGAAATTTACCCCGGTTAGCTTCTGCCTACAAAAGGTGGAAGTGGTATTTAATGGCAGGATTCAGAGACACCTCAGAATTTAAGGCAGGGATTTTTCCAGGACTCAGAAATGAATTGCAAGCCAATGCCCCTGGGAACCCTGCTTCATTCCACATACCTTGTTTGTCACTCTGTGCTTGTCGGCTTGTTTTGTTTTGTTTTCCCCTCTGAGATCCGCTTCTATTTTTTCCTAGAGGAAAAACATATGGGGGATTATTTGGTGTAAACAGTTCCTAGCTCCTAACATTATGGTTGAGCAATTTAAGCCATTTCTTCTCTCACCCTCACTGCCAAACTCCCAGAAACCCTTTTGAGCTAAGTTGAGTCAGGGGCTGACCCGGCACTGGCCATCCTCCCTTTCCAGGGTATGTCAGAAACAAAGTTTGGGTGGAAAATGCACTTTTTCATTTCCTGTACTGGCCTCCATCCAGTAATGATCTGGAGTATGAAGAAGAGGTGAATGAAGTGTTAGTCTGTGGATTTGAAATGGGAATTGGCTCTCGTGTTACAGACCTGCTTCTTTCTAACTTTTTACTTTCTCCAAGGACAAAATATCGCACACTGAAGTTAACATTTTCTTAAAAAGTTTCTTTTTTTGTGTGTGTGGGGGGGGCTTTCCATTCAGCTTTGGCAAAGGGTGAGTGAAGGAAAATAATGTCTTAGTAATTTAAAGAGACAGCTGAATAAGACAGTACAGGACACGTGACTTTCATCTTAAACATGAAGCAGTATGGATTCTTTGGTGTCAGTAAAGAAATGGAGCTTTAGATATTTATACTTGTCTGAAATATTTCTCTGGATTACTACTACTACTACTACTTCTTATTATTATTATTTTAGAGAGAGAGAGAGAGAGCACATGTGAGCAGGGGAAAGGGATGGAGGGAGAGAGAGAAAAATCTTAACTAGGCTCCATGCTTGGCAAGGAGCCCGCCGTGGAGCTCATTCTCATGATCCTGAGATCATAAGCTGAACCGAAATCAAGAGTCAGACGCTCAACAAACTGAGCCAGGCGCCCCTGGATTGCTACTTTCATTATTCACAATAAAGAAGTCATACATTCAAGAGCTCTACTAGTCCCAGTGTAGACTCCAATAGGGGTCACCTCTCTCAGTAAAGAAAGAGCCAGTCATCACCCCTGAGCTCTCACTCCACACCACGTTGGTCTCAGGGATGTAATGTCCTCTCTAGTCCCAAGTCCATGATAGGTGCACCTGCTGATCAAAGCCGTTTCAACACAGGTGTTTTTTTTTCCACAGTGAAAATGATCTTGAGAGTCTCACAAACATAATCACATAGTGACCTAACCTTTGAAACTGAGAAGCATTATAATAGATCTTGCCTTCTCATCCTCACGTGTGGAAAGATCTGAATCCAGATCTTCAGTTATCAACTGAATCTTTGCTATTGACCTTTTGGCTCCTAAGTTCCCTACAGACTTGGTTCTTAGCTCAAGCCACCTTAGGAGAAAGTCTGTAAGGGGTACAGGTGTTAGTATCTTGAGCCAAAGAAGATTTAAGACAATAATTCCCAAACAAAGTTCTATTCCTTCAACTCTGATTACCTGGTGCTAGGTTTTGATGCTTCCTTATTTCAGTAATACCTTTCAAGCAGGAAGATCAAAATGACCAGAGAGAAATAAAATCTTCACTTTACATTCTGCCTTCAAAACTCAGCTGTTTATTGCACATGAACAAATAAAGCTTTGTGTTTACTCTCACTTTTAGAGAGATGATGTTCGCCTTCCTGTGGTTGTTTGTAATGGGTTTTCCGGACAGAAAAGAACCAGTGCTACTGGAATTCCCTCATCTAAAATAATATACCTGAGAGGCAAGAAGCAAATTGGTTATCAATTTTTGAATGATAGAAAAGTGCCAAAATTTCTTTAGATGTTTCAGAGGTTTTTCATAGTAGGATATTCTTTTGAATACCAGACCTAAATGTCTAATGGTGCATAGGTTATAGATAAATTCATCCATGTGTCAAGGTAACCTATGTTTGGTGGGGCAGGAAAAAGGCAAAAGTGTAGAAAAGGCTCCCCCTTCCTGGGATGGCAATGCTTATTTTGGGATATAATGCACAGCCCTTTTGCATCATACTTTTTATCACTCGAGGAAATAGGTGGACTAGAAAAGAGGAAATGATTTTTTTTTTCTTAAGAGTTAGACNTGGTTGGGCCAGGGGTTGACTCCACTTGCCATCTTTACCACCACTGCCTACTCCCCACCACCACCCTGTCAGGCTCAGCCTGATTCTGAGTCCTAGGAGCATAGCTCTTAGCTTGGTAGTTCAGATGAATCACCTGTGCAGGTTTAAAACACACAAATGGCTGGGCCAAAACGAAGAGTCCTCTGATGAGGTGGTTCTTGGATCTGTATATAAACAACAACAAAATAGCAGCAGGAAAGGTCCTCTGAGGATAATTCTGCTGGGCAGCATCAGTCAGGCTGAGCCTGACTCAAAGCAGGAGCGTGTTGGGAGGCTCCAGCCCATCACAACATCCTTTCTTCCAGTACGTTCTAAGATATGTCCCCACATCAGGTATCATAGTGAGGTTCACTGTTGGGGAGTTCCTGACTTGGTAAATGAGAGAAAAACAACACCTTTACTCCAACTGGGTACAATTCTGCCTTTAAACTAGAGACAAATACTTGAAGCTCTGATATCTACTTAAAAGATTTCATGATCCTCGAGTGTGTCAGTCGTGATTTCCCAGTGTTGACCGTTGTTTCCTTCATTGCCATTGTCACTGATTAGGAAATCAGCACAGTTTGATTTTGGACCCTACAATAAGAAGCTCCCCCCTGGAATACAACCCCTATATTTCACATTGTGGTTTTATTCCCTGCCCTCTGGGCTTGGATTGCTATCTAAGCGAATAATTGAGATGAGAGTATCCTCTAGAATGTGCCGGTCCAAATGCTGTGTCTGATTTTGAGATGGCTCTTCTTAATCTGCTTTGTCTCATTACTGTCAGACCGTATTCAGCAATGCCGAGAAATAGTTCATTATTTTCCTATCACAGACCACAGAGTAAGAATTGATAGCAGTTCATAATGTACAAGTGGAGACCATAGGAAATACTGAGATTTAGAATCAGGAATAAGCCCAGGGATTACTGACATCCAAAGTACAAGGCAGTCTGAGATGGTGACCTTGATACTGGACAGGGACCCTAAGTACAACAAGGAAGAATTTGTGTTCAGTGAGATTCTCATACCTGGAGCCACACAAAGAGACTTGGTGACATCACTATCCACCTATTGGTATCCAATCTGCTCTCAGACTGGCAGGTTACAAGTCCTGTTCAGCACCCAACTCCCTGATGTTAGGAAACACCTGGTTTGAAAGTCACTGGAGGAGCAAGCAGTTTTCTCACTTTGGTGTTTGGATGGCCTATATAAGTGCCAATTCATGTGCCCTAAACACCAGATATTCTGATTCACTAGGTTTCTGAAAGNGATCATACCTTCAGGAAATCTAGCATGTAAAATATGCCCTAAAATCTGAAGCATCAGATAGGAGGCAAATTGTCCCATTTGTTGGGAGAGGACAGTGTGAATCTTGGATGCCAGTCAGGGACTGACAGTAACTCCCAAATTTGTTACAAGTGTTAAAGGATAAACTGAGGCACCGTAAAATATTGAAGTGTTTCTTTGAGCAAACATCGGCTTTAACTGAAAAACACCAAATCACAAGTGATTACGAGTGGTCCCCAGACAGGAGCTGGAGCAAGGATTATATAGTGAAGACAAAAGAATTGAAGGAAAGCGATTATATGATGGATTGTAGTCTTATTGGAGAAATCTTAGTGGGCTGTTTGTGATTGGTTGTTCTTTCGTTTCTTTTCCTCTGATTCGAGTGCACCGACTCTGGCTTAGGTTTTGCTTTGCTGACTATGGGCTGCCAGCACATTAGGGCCAGCTCGGTCTAATGGCCTATTTGTTTAAATATTTGAAAACAAGCAATGTTATGAGTGCTGTATTCACCACTTAAGATTTCTTTCAGGTGGTTTTCCCAGAGTCATTCTTTTGAGCTCTTCCCCAATCCTTNTTAGTTAAATATATTTAGAGTAGAAACACCTAAACTGAATGGCCTCCACTGATGATCCTGTGACTTAATGGTTCCTGAAGAGAGCCTCCCCTTATTTGAATCTCCTCGCTCTAGTAATGAGCACCATTACACATCTGGCAGTCCAGTGGAGCATGCCCCTGATTCGGTGGTTGCCACATACAGCTGGCAGTCTTCAGGCCTGCCGCTGCCCAACAGTGGAGTAAGAATTACAGTAAAAAGTGTGTTACTGATGTGCTGCTGTGATAATGCCCTTATATATTGAGTGGAGCTCTGAGTGCTGATTTACAGAAAAGCCTAAATAAAATCGTTTACAACGCAATGAGCTCATGGTAGTTAACTCTTCTTACATTATGAATTCTCGACTCCATGCTGGCTCTGGTGATGGTCCAGCTTCAGGTATAGTGTTTCCCTGGGGAACAACTCAGGCACCGTGGTATCATGCTCACACATGGGCTCTTTCTGCTGTTTTTCTGCAGGTTTAGTAGTAAACTGAACTGAAGGCAACTGAAACTAACCCTGAATCTCTATTCTTAGTAGCCTTTAACCATAGACTTACAATTGTGGTCTGACCTAGCTCTGTAAACCATGCAAACTTAGAGTAGCAAATATTAGATAATTTAATGATCCCACATGTAGTTTCTTTGTTGTGAATATAATGACTTCATTGTTGTAGCTACAAATGCCTGTTAGGGAGCAACGAGGAAATAAAATTTCCTGGAGATGGTTCTTGTACAGATACATTGGATTAACCACCTTGCTATGCTGCTGGTGATGTTTTCATTTTCAAGCATGGTTTTCAGCGTGCCGCTACCATTTGTGGATACCTATGGTGGCTGTCAATTGGCTCTTAAGTTGAATTCAATTTCCTGATCCCGGGTGGTAAGGTTCTCTACTTCTTCATTCTCTTTTAGCTAAAAGTTCCGTTTTCTACCTGCCATCTTCACAGCACTCTGTATTCCAAACCTAATTACTTTTGAGAGTTGATGTCTAGGCTATTCTCATATTTACTATTATTTCTCCTAGAAAAACTTCCCCAATTTCTTTGGCTTATTGATGAACACTTTCTTCACATGTCTCCTAAGATGAATGGCCTTTAAAACACTTTGGTGGATGTTTTCACTAATCAGCATAATAGTTCCTTGATCCCAGTGCTTTTCAATGCCTACTATATATGTGAATCACCTGGGGAGCATGAAGACCACACCCCAGACCAATCACATTAAGATGTCCAGGGCAGGGGATCCTGGCGATACTGCTTATTNGCCCGATTTTATCTTCCCCGGTTCGCACTCACGTTAGAAGGCTCTCTCAATGGATTCTGCGTCCTTTTTCTCCCAATCTCTCAGGTTTTGTAAGGTTTCCAATGGCTTCAGATCTTTTCCGTGTGATGTATGGGTGCGACTGCCAGTACGGAGCTCCTTACTTCTCCGCCATCTTGCCCCCTGTCTCCCTGGCGGTACTGCTTATTAATCCTCCCCAGGTGATCCCCATATATTGCAAATATTGATAACAAATGCCTCAAATTGTTCTTCAAACCTGACTGTGCATAAATGCTAAAGATGTATAACTTTGGGCAAGCAGTCTACGGTGGGTACATGACTGTTCTTCATTTTGCCCTTGCCAGCTTTCCTCAAGTAAAAAGCATAGGCATTTAAAGCAATCATTGAAGGCTTTGTATTTCCTTTTTTTATTTTTTATTTTTTGAGAGAAAGACAGCAACAGGAAACAAATGAGCATGTGAGTGGGGGATGAGAAGAAAAAGAGAGGAAGAGAGAGAATCCCAAGCAGTGCTTATCCCACACTGTCAGTGCAGAACCTGTTGTGCGGCTTGATCTCAAGAACCTTGAGATCATGTCCTGAGCTGAAATCAAGAGTTGGATGCTTAAGTGACTGAGCCAAGCAGGCACCTCTAAGGCCTTAAATTCCTTAAGAGAAACAACTCCTTTCTTTTTCTTTTAGCCTCACACTTTAGATTCAATCACAATGGTAGCTGAGGAGCTTTCTCAGTACAGTGACTTTTTAGATGTGGCCAGGTCAGAGCCACTGACACACTGCTTCTGCAGTGTATTAGCTCCATGTAGAAAATAGTGCTGTGTTTGCTTTCATGCAAACAGACATCTCTGGCATCTATTTCTGAAAATAGCCTGGCATTGATGTTGGATCAATATGGGGAATTTGAGCTACAGTATTGGCAGTACCCCACAACTTGGCAGTGTGCTGATGGCTCACTAAATCATTGATAACACATGGTTCTCTTTCACTTTTATGCAAATTGGTATGAACAGAGGTGGAAATATCTGGTTCAGTGGAAGCTTTGCACACAGTGGGGAAGGCATCATTTTATCAGATGAGTCACCCTCTTGGATTAGACCAAGAACAGTGGACAGCCACAAGCAAAGCATGCAGAGAAACCCAAAGATTTGGATTTAAGGGTTTAGAAGGGATCCCCAAAGCTGAAGTAATAATAAACTTGCCAGGCCATTCTGAATCAGGAGGTGTGGAACATATTTTGAGGGACTCTAGCTTGCCTGACTCCTCCAAAGTTGTGTTTTCTCTTGATGTACCTACATAATTATAGCTAGGGATGCTCTTCTGAAATGGGAAAACACATTATAATTAGGAGAGCAGAGAATATGGTTAAATGAACATAGGCACTGGAGCAGTGAGATCCAATTTTGAACCCTGGATCTTTGCACGTGCGCTAAGGGAAGAATTTAGACCATGTCATTCTCACTGCTGAGGTTCTGATTTATCTGGGCATGCTTTGTGATCACATTGGCCCTGCAGGTATCTGTTGAGAGCAGGGCTCTAGTGGACAATTATTATTGCCCACCTTATTTTCTGTTTGGTAAACTATCCTTCCCTAACTGCTCAGGAAGTTAATTACATGGTTTGCCCTGCTTCACAACAAGGGTTGGCAATCAGAATGTTTCATTTGTCTGGCCACACTGGCTGGCTGAGCTATGGGACAGTTACTTAAGCTACAGCAGTCAAATGCATACTTTTTCTGGAACCAAGAAGAAGAAGAAAGTGCTATCCTGACATTCCTTTTTGTTGGGGAATAGAGGGGCTTGCCTGAGACCAAAGCCAACACAAAGATTAACGGACATGAAGAAAAAGAGAGGAATTTTGAATTTGTTGAGCCACTAACTTTTCCCCTCTGTCCCCTAACAGCTCAACATTGAATTAGACTTCTGTTACTTAAAGCCAAATCAGTTCTGACTTTGGGGTTGAGTAGATTTTGAGGAGGGCTAGCTCTGAGGAAAGTAGGAGCTAAGTAAGATTGACTGTGGCCCTGTAAGAAAGTCTTGGTTATTAGAAAGAACAGTCAACCCTAAATTAAACATGATATCTCTTTTTGAAATTTGTCATCTGCTGTAACTTCTCTACTCTCCCTTCTTCTCCTTGTGTAAGTACAGTAAAACTTGGATTGTGAGTAAGTTGTTCTGCAAGTGTTCTGTAAGACGAGCAAACATTTGTAATAAATTTTAACTTGATGAACAAATGATGCCTTGTACTACAAGTATTATGTGATGCTGAACGACACATGATCACAACTGATCCGATGTTTCTTGAAATTTGCTTTGATAGACAAGTGTTTTGGATTACAAGCATGTTTCTGGAATGAGTTATGCTCACAAACCAAGTTTTATAACACTATGGAATATGAGGATAACAATATTAGGGTGGAGGGACTAAAGTTAAAAATCAAAACCAGAAAGAGCACTTCCAATAAAAGTTTTGTAAAGCATTAGGACATGGGAGGGTGTTTTTGGGTATGCGAGGTATGGACGTGGCCCACCACTTCACCACACCACTCCTGACCAGCTTTACCCACAGAAGTGTGCCCATGCTTCATTTGCAGTGCTCAGCGACAATACTAGATGTCTGGCCTAATTGAAGAAGGACATGATGGACCTTAAAGGATGACTAGCAGAGACTGAGATGTCTCTGGATATCTAGCAGAATAATGGCATGTCCAGCCGTGACTGGAAACTAATAGAAATTTCCAATGTGTATCCATTGCCTGCATATATAATAGTATTTAGACTCATATGTAAACACATATAAGTTAACACCTGCAGATTCTCACATCTGAGTGTGACTTTTGCAGGCAAGTGGAGATTCTTTGTCAGTACCTGAGGTAGGAGCCACTGAAATCTAGGTTTTTCCACTTAATATGATACCATTTCAACTCATGGTTTGCTGGGGTCTGAGGAAATTCTCATAAGAAGAAAGCATATATGAAACTACTTTATATGTTCATAGCACACACTCATTAAATACATGCTTATTGTTAACATCATGAAGTAAATTGTGAAGGAATTATGATAGACTCTTAAAATGGCTTTAAAAAGCAAATGTTAATGCAGTCAACTTTTGAGGTGCCTGACTGGCTCAATCAGCACAGCATGCAACTCTTAATCTCAGGGTTGTGAGTTCATGCCCTGCATCGGGCATGGAGCCTGCTTAAAAATAAAAATAAATAAAAATAAAATATTCAGCTGTCAGTGCTCTGCAGTTCTAAAGGAGGATTTTCTGTATACTGACACTTTTGAATATATACTTTTCATTTTAACTGATTTATAAAAGAGGCTCTGCCCAGGATGTATCACATGACCCTGTATTGTTTGCTTTTGTTAGTTCAAGTTTGATTTCCATTCTGTAGTGTATTTGTATCTCATTAATATGTTTCTGTTAGTAGGATGAGAAATATTTTAACACTGCCTGTGCTGCTGGGTTTTTTTTTACTTTCTTTTGTTTTTCTGTGTGAATATCTAATACCACGTCACAAATGCCACATGAGAGTATTTTCACTCAATAATAGAAATTGTCCAGTTTTGTACCTGTGTTTTTAGAAAGTGTTCATCTTAAATGAATGAAATGCATTATGAAATTTTTCTTTTAGCTGCACTGACCTTATACTTTTATTAGTAGTTTTGGGAAAATATTTTTTTTAATGTTCTTAATAAGATTAAATAGGCAAACCTGCCCCATATTAGTCCCATCTCAGGTGCTAGTCATGATCATCCTTCATCTCCAGGCCGCTCATACTGGATGCAAGGAGAATTTGTCAGCACACTCAGGAAGTAGTTTTCTTTTTTCTTTTTTTAAATTTTTTTCTTAATGTTTCATTTATTTCTGAGAGAGAGAGAGAGAGAGACAGAGTGAATAGGGGAGGGTCAGAGAGAGAGGGAGATACAGAATCCGAAGCAGGCCCCAGGCTCTGAGTTAGCTGTCAGCACAGAGCCTGACCTGGGGCTTGAACCCACGAACCATGAGATCATGACCTGAGCCAAAGTCGGACACTTCACCGACGGAGCCACCCAGGCGCCCCAGGAAGTAGTTTTCTTAAATAGCAGTTTCATCTTCAGTCTGGTCTCTGGCTGATATGTTTCTGCCCCTGTCCTTTGGCTGACCTTGGGTTTATCCATCCCTACGAGGTCTCTGGTGCCTTTGAGAACCAAGCACCACGTCTTGGCCAGCAGACCAAAAATGTCCTGTGCTCAAAAGTCCCGCCCATCTTTTCCAGAAATGGAGCCTGTTGCCATTCATCTTTGCTTCACACTAGACTGTTGATCTGTGCCAGGGGGCCATCACGATTGGCTCATTCTCCAGAAGGGGTTAGCCCTACCTCTCCCTGGCCTTAGCCCTAGTCCCTCAGGCCAGCTCTTTCAGCCAAGGATGCACTTCTGGGGATCCTCTACTCTGGCATTTGCCTCCCAGGACTATTTGTTGTGGGTTTTACTCTTTCTGTTTAAATAATGTATCATTTCATTTGCATTTTGCATCCCGCTTCATTCCTGGTATTAGTGAGGGATCTTGCAGACTTGGCTTAACAGACACCCAATTCAAACAGACATACTGACTTCTATTTTAGAAAATTCCACAGACTAGAGTTCCCACCTTCTTTTCATCTTCTGTCATTGCTTTGCTCTGTGCATCCTATGTTCTTGGGCAGGCTTTATCTGTTTGATGCCTGGCCATTGATGCTCACCTCAGAGGCACTATTGTGATAAGCCAGTGGCTGAGCAAACAGATCTCTTTTGAAATAACTCAGGTAAAAATCCAGGGTGACCCTCAGTGACCAAACTTAAATTACATGTCAATCTTGAATTACTCACAGAAGCGCAAGCCTGCAATGCAAGTCCTACCCTCAGACACAAGGATGGGTCATCCCCTCAGAGCTACCTGAGACTGGGGTAAGAATGGATCTCCTAAAGAAAAACCAGAATACTTTTACTAGAATAAGGAGGAAACATAACTTAGCAGGCAAAAACAGCTTTCTTAACACTCTCAGCATATGGTTACTGTCTCAGTACTCAGTGGATCATTTATATCCATCTGGCAGTCTTCACTTTCATGTTTTATTGACAGTACTGTCATTGATCGTGAGACTGTGCACTAACTTAGAGTATTACCTGTCTGCTAATTGAGGCATTACCAGGTAACATTTTCCGAGTACTTTGCACATGACGGACTGGGAGTAATGGTTACTGTCAGGCCTGGGCTGCCGCAGACCTCACTCAGAATGACCCTGGGCTCTGCAGCATTGTTTCCCTGGAAACATTAAATATAAATGAGGAATGTCAGGTTCACCTCTTCTGTTGAGTGGAACTGCATCTGTGTTAAGGGAACTTTGCCTTGGCGTATAGTACTCGGGCCTGTGTGACTTGGACAGTATAAAATCGTGATAGGAGGATGTGCTTGTGGCTTCTGTATGTTCCGGTGGCCGACAGGTACCTCCACGCTTATGCTCTGAATGTGCTACAGGGCAGAATAACCTGTGTACTTGGGCAGATGCTGAGGCTGCCGATCGCACCCTGCTGATATACCTGTTCTCGTCCCCCTTGCCTTGAACTGTTCTATAAAGTTAAGTAAATGCAGCACTGGATTGAAGCCTATTTTTGTCGTATGAGTCTTGGTACCATCTCAAATCCATAACTCCAACTGTCCTGCAGCATAGGCACTGTTCCAAGACCTTTATATATACCTTCTTATTTATTCTTTCTGGAGAATTCTATTAGTTCGGTATGATTTAGATCTGAACAAGCTGAGATCTGAAAGGCTGCACATTTACTCATGGTTCTGCAGGCAAAATGCACAAAAACCAGGATCATCCAAACACTCCAACCCAACATTCTCTACTGGCCACTATGCTCCTCCTGGCCTATTTTTCCCAAGTCACCTTTCATCTCTTTTATGGTAATGACCTCAATATTGTTGAAAGTTTCTCCCACTTAAATCTCAAGGAACAGTGTCATCTCATTTTTAGGTGTGAATTTTACTAACTTAGGTCAGATCAATGGGAGGTGTTAAAAAGGTGTTTTCTTACTGACTTTTTGATATGGGAAGACAGCCTGTTTGCCTTATAATCTGGTGACACATAATTGTTTCAAGATTTGGAAAACTACTGTATTTCTACTTCCTGTAGCGTTACAAAAGTTTGTCCTTGTTAATATTCTTACTAGCGTGTTTTTCTCTTGACTAAAATTTCCATCCACGAAGGATTAGCTAAAATCTTTGTTAGGCAATTTCTTACCACCTGCGATAGCAGTGTGTGCTCCCTTGTTAATTGGAAGCTATCCATCGGGAAGTTCTGAAGCTTGAGTATTTTAATGGTGGAGACTCCTTTTAGAGTGTACGTGAGTCTTTGCTGATAGAGGTGATTTGTTATTTCAGACACAGATGATTTGAAAAGCAAACAGTGAAAGTAACATTTTAACCTATTAAAATGATATTTTTACCTAATATTCAAATTGTATTTTAGTAAGTCTAACTGTATATTGTGATTAAGGTAAAACAGACCTTCTGTAATTTTAAAGTAAAAAAACAAAAAACCTTTTTAAAGTTTATAAAGATGAAGAAACACCTGTCCCAA
>NW_027527566.1:95538-95781 GCF_008692635.1 Crocuta crocuta
AAGGGCTAGGAATAAAAATACAAATACATTATTTATAGAACATAAGTTTATATGAAATCAACTATACCCTCTTTATTTACCTTAGGACTTTTTTGGTTGAGCCAGTCTAAATTAGATTCCAGCTACATCTGTCGGTCTTAAAGCTGGAAGTTGTAAAGGACGTTTGTGGCTTACTGAAAGTTCTGGGTTGCATTAAAATGGCCTCAAAATCAGAAGATTAACTGGATTGACGTTGACCTTTTG
>NW_027527566.1:95824-101303 GCF_008692635.1 Crocuta crocuta
GACGTTGACCTTTTGGATGTAGGGAAAGTAGTTATGAATGGTGTTTGAAGGCCAAAAAAATAATATGAAGTGGTTCGGTGTGGGGATTTTTGTTTATGTACTGGGAACTATGAATTTACTTAAACACATAGAAAAATGTAGAATTACATCCACCTCTAAGTGTAAGGAAAACACAGTGATGGCCCCTTTCCTAAGTAATTAGCAAGATAGAACCATTCTTTTGAGGGGCCCCTGTCTTTGCCAGTCCAAAGACTGCTAAACCATAAGGGACAATGATGTCTCCAGATAAATTGTAGTTAAAACACGGGTTCAAGAATTAATTACATGTTTGAAATATTCATGATTAGAAAGATTATCAGTATGCTTAGATTTTTGTTTGGACTTCAATCAAGCAGTTATAGTATTATAAAGGGAGCTTTTGTTTTTACTCATAAAACCTTTATTGATGAATTGTAGTAGCATGGAATTATTCCTTTTCTTTGTAAGCTGCTTCTACAGCCTTGAATTGATCCAAGGGACATATTTTGCTGATTGGTGCATTATTTTCTCTTGTAGAGTTAGATTAAAAAATGCTTCTAAAGGTTTTTCTTTTTTCTCCCATTATTATTTCGTGTTCAGTTACATTGCTTTGGGATTATGTTTCTTAAATGTTAGTTGATATTCAGAATCTCATATGTGCATATAAGAATTGTCACTCCCAGAAGGGCAGAAAGGGAAACCATTTGTGTGGATAAAGGTTGTTGGTGTTATATACCTGGCAATGGGTACTATGATGGAGAGATTGTCTATACAGTTATTGGAACCAGCCTGCCTGGGTTCAAATTCCAGCCCTGACACTAGCTGTGTGACATTAGACAAGTTAATTACCTTTTCATGACATTTTTCTCATCTGTAAAATAAGGACAAGAATAGTACCTGCCTCATAGGATTGTTTGAAGTAGTCAATAAATGTCAGCATTATAGAGTATTGTACTATTTTCTTTTGGGTCTGTATTTTTCCAAGTCATTCTTTAAAATTCAGTGGCTTAGATAAGAAAAGATTTCTTTCTCATCATATGAGATTTCCTATGTGCCATCGCTATTATATGAACCCACTTTTCCTGTTTCTGTTTTCTTTTTAAATGTAAGATAGTCTGACTCTATTTTGACTTAGCATAATATAAAAGTACAGTATTCATTTTCCCAAAAACGTTAGGTATCTGTTTATGTTTAATGTCTTTTGGATGTCACCGTGATCCAGTGAGAAGGTGGTAATGGATGGTTTTTGAGATAATTTATTCCTTCTCTCACAGTCTTGTGCACTGAAATGTGCTAATACTCTGAGAGATTTGAAAAGTGAAAAATGTCTAGAATGTTACTATGTAATAGAAGAGATAAGAAAATTAGAAAAATAACTCCTGAAATTTCATAGATGGTAAACAGTATAGGTATGATTCATGTATTAGCACCAACACTTTGTAAATATTGATTCATTCTAAAATTCAGACAGTCTTTACTCTTCATGACAGATTGGAAATTCCTTAATTCATTTGGGAGGTAGAGATTTTTTTTTTTTCTCATCTCAGGAGACTGAAGTCAATTTAACAAGAGTGCTAGGTTTTCAGGTCAGTACATACGATATCATTTGAAGTCAAAATCACTTTTGATCATTCTTTTTTTTAAGTATTGAAATTCCAGTTTACATACAGTATAGTATTAGTTTTAGATGTACAATATAGTGATTCAGGTCTTCCATCACCCAGCGCTCATCACATCAAGTGCTCTCCTTAATCCCCATCACCTATTTTTTTTTTCTATTTAAAATACTTAATTTATTCATCTTATACATCCAAGTATATATGTTGTATCATCTATGCAAAGTTTATTCTCATTNCCATCACCTATTTAATCCATCTGCCACATACCTCCCCTCTGGTAACCATCAGTTGGTTTTCTGTAGTTAAGAGTCTCATTCTTGGTTTGCCTCTCTGTCTCTTTTTTTTTTTTTTTGTCCCTGTATTCTTTTGTTTCTTAAATTGCACATATGAGTGAAATCATATGAGTATTGGCAAGGATGTGGAGAAAGGGAAATCCTCTTGTACTGGCGATGGGAATGCAAACTGGTGCAGCCACTCTGGGAAACAGTATAGGGAGGTTCCTCAAAAAGTTAAAAATAGAACTACCCTACAATCCAGCACTTATTTATCCATTCATCAATTGATGGACACTTGAGCTTTTTCCATAATTTGCCAATTGTAGACAGTGCTGCTATAAACATAGGGGTCCATGTATCCCTCTGAATAAGTATTTTTGTATTCTTTGGATAAATACCTTGTAGTGCCACATGTACACACACACACACACACACACACACACACACGAATATTACCCAGCCATCAAAATGAATGAAATCCTGCCATTTGCAGTGACATACATGGAGCCAGAAAATATTCTAATAAGTGAAATAAGTCATTCAGAGAAAAGACCTTTGATCATTCTTAAGATCATAGGGATTTTTTTTTTGTCTGGACCATCCATCTCCGTGGCAGCCTTTCCTCCAGCTTGAGAAGAGCCCTCTTTCTTCAGTTTGGCAACAGATTAGGCATTTGGCTTATGTTTAAAAGTGCTCCTTTATGAAAAATAGGTATTTTTAAGCTCTGGAATCACTTTCATAACAGAAGGAAGCTTACATAGAATAGAAGAATTCATACAGAAGTGAGGTGAGATGTGTTAAAGGAGTGGAAATTATAACTCCCAGCGCACCTTAATTTTGTGGCACATTTGTTTGAATGGAATAACTAAAAGAATCACTGGCACTGTTTTAATTCTTTTTCTGTCTCTCATTCCTCAGTTCTTCTCACATATCCTGGGTGTGTATACATGAATTAATATGAGTTTGTTGTGCTCCAACAGTATCATGTAAAGACAGGTACGCGTAGCATGGAAGGCGTGCACAGCGTGCTGAGGAATTCGTCCATCCCCATTGTATTCCCTCAACTTCATAATTTATTTACATTGCTTCAGACACATGAAAGTCTTTATTTACTGCTAGATGTGTGTGTTGGATGGGGTGCTAAGCTCTGGAATGTAAATTACTTCTTCCCCTTCATCACAACCCTTCTAAATTCTAGTCCAGGTCTGAAAGAGACCTAAATCTAGAGAAGGCTGAGGAATAGCTGGATGAGGCTATTCCACTTCATGCAAAATCATCCCTTCTTCCTTTTGTGAAAATTACTGATTTGGGCACTTCTTAGGAGAACGATGCCAACTACAGATCGTGCATTACAGAAACCATTCTTACCAAACTGTACGGTTAGTTATATCACATATGTGAGATTTAGGTGTGCAGTTTATCTTAGTCGTTTCAATTAATGTTTCTAAAATCCTGATAGAGAATATATGGAACAGTCATCCTTCAGTACACTAGTCTTGATGTGTTTGTCTTCTGAGTTATTAGGAAATATAAGAAAAAATGATGATACATTCGGATAACTATAATTTATGGAGAAAAAGTACATGAATGTTTCAGTAGGTTCTTTAGTGATAGCTAGATTCTTTAGTTAGCCAGTTTTGTTTAGTTATTGAAAATGGCAGCTCAAAGTTAATGCTAAGGTTGCAAATTGAGGTGATGGCTGTATGGATGCTCCCTGAACAGTTCTTTGAACTTCTCCGTTTTAAAATTTTCATAGTAAAACAGCAGGAAAGAAAGTCCTCAAAGCTCCAAGTTTCAAAAATAGATCTTTTCAAGCATTTCATTCCATAATCATTTATTGGTTACCTACTCAGTATGTGCACTTGGATAAGTGCTAGGGACAAACTTGAATTCAGCATGGTGTCTGCCTTTAAGAATTAGATCAATTACCTCTTACTACAACAACACTGAATAACCACCTTGGTAGCATGCAGTCATAAGCATTTATTTTCACACTCATGAGTGTGCAGGTTGACTGTGAATCAGGTCATCTCTCTTGACTGTTTGCAATTGCAGATTTGACTGGGTGTCCTTCCTTGCTACATTTCATCGACTGAGACCCTGTCTCTTGTTGAGATGATGGCCGAATTTTAAGAGCATAAGTCCAGCCAAGGAAGTAGATCTCATGCCTTTGGTTACATCACTTCTCCTAAAACATATTCATCAAAGTGATTCACATGATTGAGCCCAGAGTCAGGGGGAGGGAAAGTAAACTCTGCCTCTATTGGGAGGAACTACAAAGTCACATGGGGAAAGGCATGATCCAGGGAGTAAGCATGAGGGCCAATCTTGAGTCTACCCCAGATGGTTTGGAGTCTAGTTCTTGACAAACCAGACCAAATACTGCATTGCCAGCATTATGATTGTCATCCTGAACACAGTGATCATGGATTGCTCCATTTGTTCAAAAGATAAATTAATAGTGAATTGTAGTCTGCAGGTCGATGTTTCATATTTAATGATTCTCACCTTAGATCATTGGTGGCCTGTATAGATAGATCAGTCCACCCTATTATCATAGTATGTTATAGCAGAGAATAAGAGCAATCAAAAAGCTTTTGTTAAGCCCTTATCTTTAAGATTCTTTTCTAGAACCAGGGAAGCTGTGATAATTCATGTCCAGCTCCCTTCTCTCAAGGAGATCTCACTATGGTGAAATATAAGGACATTTTAGTATTTGTGCCACCTACTTCGTGAGCAGTAAATCTGTGAATGATAAATTACAGAGTTTCTGAACAATTTTTTTTAGGAATAAACTGAATTTTTGTCTTTCAATGAAAGGTTTACATCCACTTAAAATTATACCCTTGTTGTATAGATCAACATTGAAGGAAATCAACCATAACATTGTATAATTAAAAATAATGCAGGGGTATAAGATCTTTATTGCTTGCAGAGCTTTAAAAATCTATTAATTTCCCATTAGTTGCAGTATGACTCAACTCCTTAAATGGAAAGGAGAATAAACTTCTTGAACTAAACTTTGTGATAGAGGCTCAGCATGTGCTATTAATTTAAACTGTTTCTTGGAATACTTTGATTATATTTTATGATATAACCAATTCAGTGAATTGGAAATATAAAAAATCTTTGATTTGGTTCCCAAATGAAGGATAATGAAGGTCATAAAAATATGTATTAAAATGAATAAATTGCTCTTAAGATAAAGTGTGTAAATAAGTCACCAACTATGGGGCACCTGGGTGGCTTAGCTGGTTAAACGGCCAACTTAGTCTCAGATCATGATCTCGCAGTCTATGAGTTTGAGCCCCATGTTGGCCTCTGTGCTGACAGCTCAGAGCCTGGAGTCTGCTTCGGATTCTGTGTCTTCCTCTCTTTCTCTGCCCCTCCGCTGCTCTCTCAAAAATAAATAAACTTTTAAAAATATATATTTAAAACAGATCTCTTTCTCTTCATATATATTGAGAGAGAGAATATACACGGTGTATGTATTTATGCCTATTAAAGAATACTTAAAATTTGCAATGATTGATTATATTTATTTACTTTATATAATTAATTGACTTC
>NW_027527566.1:101438-112748 GCF_008692635.1 Crocuta crocuta
TAGCTTCAATGCAAATTTCTGTGAGAATTCAAAAGCAAATAGAGTTAGAAGCACCATGTCAATTAGAATGCAAAAGACTAAGAAGCCTGACAATTTCAGGGATTGTTATGGATGTAGGAATAACTGGAACCATCATATCCTACTGGTAGGAGTTTATATTGGTAAAATTGCTTTGGAAATTTCCTTGGCAATATCTTCTCAATCTGAATTTATGTACATTCTATTACATAGGAATTCAACTCCTAAATATAAAACCCAAAGTAATGTACATGCACCAAAAGATTAAAAAATATAAAATAAAAAGATATATAAAGCTGTGCGTAGAAGCATTATTTATACAATCTCTAAAATGGAATCTCAGTGCACATCAACTCTTGAAAGAATAAACAAATTGAGGAATATTCATAGTTGAACACTATACAGCAATGAGAGGGATTAAATTACTACTATATACTATAACATGTATGAGGATCAGCGTAGTATTTAGCCAGAGAAGCCAGGAAAAGAGTAAACAGTGTACAATTGCAATTATCTAAAATTCAAGACAAGGCAACACTAATGTAAGGTGTTAGAAATCATGATGGTGGTTGCTTTTATGAAAGCGCTTAGTGGAAGTGGGCACGATGGGGGCCTGAAAAGTATTGGCAAATATTATACTTTTTCATTTGGATGGTACTTAGATGGATGTGTCTCCTTGGTGAAAATGAATAATGCTGTTTAATTAAGATGTGTGTGCTTTTTTGCATGTATGTTTTGAATTGCTTTATTGAAGTAGACTTGATAGACAAAGAGTTGCACATACTTAATGTGTACGATATGATGAATTTGGACAAGGGCAAACACCTGTGATACCATCAGACCAATCAAGACAATAGACCTATCTAAAACCTCCCAGAGGTTTCTTGTGTCCTTTTGGGTTTTTTTTCCCCAATATGTTCCATTTCTGCAAAACAAACAAACAAACAAACAAAAAGCATATGTCTGATTTCTCATTCCGCTGACTTCCTGCCACCCTTATTTTTCACAATTTCTGAAACAGCTGCTTAATGACTAACACGTTTTTACAACTTCCCATTATTTTTCATTCTTCAAATCATGGAGGAATTACTGTAATCTTTTCAAGTCCCTCGTCCTGTTCACTTACTATTAATTCCTTTTGTGCGGATCAGACAGCAGACCTTAGAGAATTTTATAGAGCCTCTCTTCATTCTTCTATCTGCCAAAAGAAACTTTATGTTAAAACCTTGATTATTGATTCTCTCCATGACATTTAAAATGATATCTTTCCTAGGAATTTTGTCTGCTACCACCTTTCTGCCCAAAGTAATTTACAGCAGCTGTGGAAATTTTAAAATTAGATTGGAGACCTTCTGTCCCAAACCACATGCTTCTTGAAACAGAGGGAGTTTTGAATAGTGTGAGGTTACTCCTAATCCTGGCAGTAATACCTAAGAATAACGAAAGACTTAATGGATTGATCTATTAAGTCAATTTTCAAATCAAAGGTGAGGATTTTTTTTTTTCCTTGAGAAATCTCCAGGCCAGCTTTAAGCAATAAACTTGAGTTAGTAGGAAAGACAGACTCTCTAAGGTAAGTGCCCAGCATTCTCATTCAAATAGAAAGCCCTTTAACAAAGGAATCCCTTCCCCACTAGCTATATTAAAGCAGCCTTCCCTTACAAAGCCATGCTAAACCACCTCTTGGGCATTTTGCCACATCTTTAAGCTGCATTACAGGCTTTTTGTATAAAGTGTGTTTTTTCTCTGAAATAGCTCAAACACTGGCTTCTCTCTCTCTCTCTCTCTCTCTCTTTCTTCTCTTCTTCCTAACAGACTCCACCAAAGTTCCCCAACTTCAAACCTTAATTTCTTCTATAGCTCTCACGAAGTTCCACATAGGGACCTATTGAAAAGCAAGAAATCTGGTGATGGGGCAGACTTTTGTGACTAGAAGAGGAGAAACCCTTGTACAATGCACAAGAGTTGTCAACATTATTCTTTTATTCTTACACTAAAACACAGCTTGAAGAATAAAGAAACTCCGCACATAGTGAAAGATAAACAGCATGACTTGGGCACAAAGCAGACTTAATCATGCATTCCAGGAAATTCCTTCACGGATTACTGTTGGACGCCATGGTGCTTTTTAAGTGGCCATAGGTGCTCTGCAGGGCAGTGTGTTTGCCCCTCTGAATGTGTTGGACCTTTCTCCCAGGTTATATAGGGCAACCCAACATGGCACTGTCACCCCGAGCCTCCTTTGCAGCCACATATGGCCGTTAAGCTGAATTCTTGCTAATGAAATAGCACAAGCAAGTTTTGCTTGATCTGGATTTCATCTATTGTCTCTTCACACAAGCTGGCAGCCAAATGAGGGAGAGCAGGCAGCTGTGACTGTGTGGAGGAGGACCATATGCCAGGGGATGGCGCAGCACCAGTGTGAAAGGTGCCTTTACCACTGTCTTGAGGGCCCTGAGCCATACCATGCCTCTAGTTTAGATGTTGAACTACCATGAAAAAGAAATATATTTCATACCCCTTTTGTATGTTTTAATTTTTTTAATGTATTTATTTATTTATTTAGAGAGAGAGAGTGCACGCCCATGATCAAGGGAGGGGCAGAGAGAGAGAGAGAGGGTGAGAGAAAATCCCAAGCAGGCTTGGTGCTGTCAGCGCAAAGCCTGACACGGGACTCAGTCTCACAAACCGGGAGATCATGACCTGAGCCAAACTCAAGAGTTGAGCACTTAAGCACTTGAGCCAGCGCTGCGGGCACCTTCCCCTCTTCTACTTATCTTTGTTTTGGAAGTTAATCTTTATCCTAGCTAATCCAGATAGGGTTTTTTTGTTTTTGATTAATAATTTTTGGTATGCTTTCAATTTACTAAAAGATGATGGGACGCATATTTGATGATTTTCATGATAAAAAATGCTTTAGATTTCCATAGGATATTTGTTTTATCAAGAACTTTGTATTCTTTGATATTCAGAACAGTCCTGTGGTGACACTTAACATGATCATTTATCCCTATTTTACAAAGAAGGAATCAAGTTTATTGGCTATTTGCAACTTGATCTTTCCACATTGTCTCAGGAACCTGTACAAGTTCAGAGGAAATGTAGATTGGTGACCATTTGTCTAAGTCCATCCAAAATATTTTATTGAATTAATTCCACAAGGAGAATAAGGAGACACCAGTATATATGGTTTTTTTACTTTGTTTGTTTCACTTAACAGCCAGTTTATCTCTTTAATAAAATAAAAATGCTATTTTTTATTTTTATTTTTTTTTTTAATAGTTTATTGTCAAATTAGTTTCCACATAACACTCAGTGCTCATCCCCAAAGTGTCCTCCTCCATGCCCATCCCCCCTCCCCCCACATCCATCAGTCCTCAGTTTTTGTCAGCATTCAAAAGTCTCTCATGGTTTGCTTCTCTCCCTTTCCCCCACCATTTCCGCCCTTCTTCTCCCCCTTGTTCCTCCGTCAAGTTCCTCCTAATCCTCCTATACGTGCAAACATATGATATTTGTCCTTCTCTGCCTGACTTATTTCGCTCAGCATAACACCCTCAAGGTCCATCCATGTTGCTACACATGGCCAGATTTCATTGTTTCTCATTGCCATGTAGTATTCCATGGTATAGATAAACCACATCTTCTTGATCCATTCATCTGTTGATGGACACTTAGGCTCTTTCCATGTTTTAGCTATTGTGGAGAGTGCTGCTATGAACATTGGGGTACATGTGCTCCTATGCATCAAAAAAATGCTATTTTTTAAATTAAGCACATCTTCAAATTAAGTGTTGAAAATATTAAGGAATTTCATTTTTATTGTTTCTCTTTATAAATATAGCTAATTGGAAAAATACAAAGATGTTAAAAATTACTCCTATTCCCCTGTACTCCAAAGTAAACACCATTAATAATCTTCATTGAAATTATTTATTCATTTTACAAAAGTCTATGTTTTCGTGAATTTTAGAATCATTTTTAAATGACATATTTTATTCTTCATGTAAAATTAAGTAGCAGGAAAGAAAAATCTGAAAATTACTTGTAACTCCAAGACTCAGAGATAATAACTACTTTTTATGTAGGTGAATACTTTTATACAAAAATAAAAACTGCTATTTTAAACATTTTTACTTAATGACAATGGCTAACTTTCATGATCCCCACCAGGGCCAGGTACCGCACTACATATATGACATCCATTACCTTCTTTAGCATTCAGAAGAAAGCCTATACGATAAGTGCTATAATTATCACCATCTTTACACAAGAAGGAATGGAGACTTGTTTAAACAGCTTATGCATCATAACAAAGGTGTGAAAGTATTAAGTATGACCACAGGTTGTTTCTATTGAAAGCCTGCACTGCAAACATTTTGCTCCACTATTTCAGTGTCAAGAAACACAAGGCTGCAATATATTCCATCCTACGCAGCCACCACAGCTATCCCAATCAAGCTTATACCTTTGGATATATTTTGTTTCCTAATATGAACAGCAATGTATTTGTTTTCAAGTTTCATACATGGACATTGTGGTGGAGTTCATGATTTCAATGGGGAAAATTTCTGTTTTGTCCTGCAAAGGAGAGAAATTGAAAGAATATGATTATGTGGCATTTAAACCCAGTAAAATACTCAAAAGGCATCATAGATGGAAGCGCCTTGGAAACATAGTTATCACACTTGTTCAGCATGGGTGCAAAAATAAAATATTGGAAATTAAATATTTACACCTTTCAGTATGTAAAAATGGTCCTGGGAATATCCTCCATTTAGCAGATTTAGCTCAAGCTTCGCAGACCTCTCAGCACCTGTAAAGAGATACTTTCCTCAGTTAACATTATTAATGCCTAGAGAGAAGAGGCTTTTGCATTTGTCAACAATTTAAAGTTTATTAGCCCTCACATGCAACTTTGAGGAAGTTGCAAATGATTTTTTGGAAAAAAATGAAAAGCAAGTCAACACTGTAAAAAATAAATTCTTTAGAATAATACTAATGAAACATATATTGGAAACATATATAAATACCTGATAAAAGTATGCAGATGTATAATCAGAATAATAATCATTTCACCCATGTTAAATTTTAAGTTCGGAATATGAATAAAATGACTGGTTTAATATATGCAGATGCATGATTTCTCAGAAATTATTTTGGAAAATAATTTTTGTGTGGGACTCTCTTTTTAGGTTCACTGCCATAAATAAATCAAATGTTTAAAAATTTATATTTTTGTTATTTTAACATCCCTTTTAAATTTAACATTTTCCCAGTTAGGACAATAAATTANTATCCGTCTTGGAGTGATATATGCTCCTTTATTAGCTCAGTCACTATCCTTTTATGATATCTTTCAAATTTCACCTAATAAGGTAAATCACCAAATGCTTTCTATGTAAACAAGTAGGAGAAGAAGATAAAAGAGTTTATATTAATAACATGTATGATGACTGCAGTAGTCTTTGGTACAACCAGTCATGCACTTGTGTATAGTATTTATTTCAGTTGGTTTCATTACACATTTTGTGTTCTCTTTAGCTTCAGATAAAACCACAGCTAGTCGCAATATTTTTCTTGGTGGCATGATTCAAAACTTTATTTCTGAGGTTTCTGAGCCTAGTTCTCCTTCTATTCATTTGATGTTTTCCGCTGTTAATTTTTATCATTATACAGAATGATAAAAGGCTCCTTTGTGTCCTTGATTCCATCAGGTACGTAACTGTCCCAATACTAGCGAAGGACTCAGTCTTTGCCTCTACATCTACTTCTTACTCTATTCCTGGAAGTGGAGTTGCAGTCCTCTTCGGTCTCTGGTCTCTTTGTTCCATCTGGGGTAAGCCTTTAGCCTTGGCTCTACTAGTTGCTAGCTGCCTCTGCTTTTCCATATAAGTTTCTGCCAATATTTTTTTCCAGCCTGTGTCATGGTTAATGTCTCTCAGATTATGGAAGGTAAGAGCAGATTTAGTTTTTCAAAATAAGCTGACGTGCCAAACACATTTATTTTCCTACTTTGTAAATGTTGGAAAAACTATGTTCAATTTTAAGTTGGAGGTAGACATAGTATCAAATTTATCAAATTTAGCTTTTCGAAGGAACTTAATTATTATATATTCCATAATATGATTCACTACCTGATTTTTGTCTTATATGAATTCCCACAGAAAATCATTTTTATTCTTTGTTTATGCTTAACCAATCAAAAAGCTGTTTTGTTTTGTTTTGTTTTTTTAAATCTGTAACCAAGGCACTTGCATCCTAAAATAAACAAAGTTCCAATATTACCAGATAGGAGCTTTGTAAATGAAACTCATCACAAAGTAATGGCTTTTTTAGGAAATAATGGAAAACTCTTCTTCCTAATTTCAAATATAGTCAGGAGGAATTTTATAATCTCTTTCTTAAATGAGCACATTAAAAGAAAAAGACCATCATTGTGTAGCAGCCTTGTAATCCCTATATGACAAGCATTATTTCAAGAAAAGGCTAAAATTTAGTGGGGTTTTTTGGAAATTATTTTCTTTGCTTTACAGTATATTTTCATTTGTAAAGCAACAATAAAACAAAGCCTACAGTACCTAAAGCAGTAAACAACAAAGGACTAAAGTTGAAAGAACAATGTTTGCTAGGTATATCTTGCCATTATAATAACCTCTTAAAGTTATTCAGTGCTTTGTGATTTCTACTTTCACATGCTACAGTCTTACACTTGATCCTCAAATAACTCCGAGATATACATATTGTGGGTAATTTTTTCGGAAACATAGATGTGCTGGATTACACATACTTTTTCTAGCTCACCTCAAGACCAGTGATATACACAGCTAAGATTATTGACTGTGTCCCTGAATTGACTCTGGGAAAGTATTAAACCCATCAGCTCAATCTCATTAAAATCATGGTTGACCACCAACCAAGGTTACCCAATTTGTTTAATGTTGTCCTTCCAAAAATGTTATAAAAACTCTCCTGAGCTGAAAGAATGTGTAACTTGGCAACCAAAATTGGACAGAATTCAGTTACCACAATTAAAATGCTTTAAAGCTTTAAAGGATTTTTTTGTTTTTATGCTNACTGGAAAGGCATGAACTCTTTAAAGAGCCACGCAGTGAAAGATTTATTCTTTGGTGTCATTGGGTAAACGAATTCAAAGATAATATTCAGCTTTATAGCTTGGAAGGAAAATCTTCATTTCTAGGTTTTGTTTTTATGGCTTACGTCGGCCCATGACCACTGTCTTTTTCACAAAAATGGTGTGTGCTGGTGTAGAATCTATTTAAAAATTCACAGTTTTATAAATGCTCCACATAGAGCTTTGACTTCAGCATTTTAAGAGGTTTTAGAATTGGATCTACATGACATGTTTGGATATATTATACAGTCAAAATAATTTTTGGCTGAACACAAGGTAATCAATACATTTTGGTCAAAATCATGGTAAAAAATATTCATTAGTTCTGTGTNTTTGTAACCCGTTAATGTTTTACAGATATACTGTATTCTATAGAATAGTTCAGGGTTTTTCTACTACCTATTTTCTTTCACTGTAATTTATGGTCTATTACTCCAGCTTTGTCTTGTCATGTGCAACATAAGAGAATCAATTGAAATAATTAGAACATCTTACAACTGCATAGATAAATGTGCTTTGCATATTTCTATTTTTATAGTTTTAATATCTCTGTATATTAGGCTGAAATAAGAAATTCTTTTTAGATCAAAATGATTGGGTAGCAGTAGTTTCGTAGAGTTTAAACTAACATATATATAATATTTGTACACATATATCCAATTCAGAAATATATGCGTTGAGATATTGAAAGTGATTACCTTTGGAAAGATTAGATGATAGTAATATTTGTCTTTTCTATATCTGTATACTTTATTTTTGGAGAATGAGCAGCCTCAATTTGTAATAAGGCCAACAATAATTCAACAACACTATACAACAACAAAATGCGTGATTCTAGACAAGAATGTGACTTGGGATATATGTTTTTAAATCCCCCACCTGAATTGATGACTCCAAAAATTTATTACTTCTTTTACTTTGATTTCTAGATATCTGTAAAAGGAAATCCAATACTAAATTCTTATTTTGCCCAACCTGAGCCCCTATCCCCACTGAGTTTTCTCCTTCTGTGGTCTTTTCTTTCTCAGTAAAAGGTAATTCCATCGTTAATTTCCTTAGGCCTAAAATCTTTGGGTTTATCTTGAACCCCTTCTTTTGTCTCACTACCCACATTCAGTCTAATATTAAATACCACACCTCCACCCCTATCACCTAGCTTCTTGTCATCATCAAATATTATCAGGTTTATTGCAGATTGTCTCCTAACTGGTCTCCTTGCTTCAATTCCTGGTGATTAGGGTGATCCTTTAAAAATATCAGTCGCAATATGTCACCTCTCTTCTCAAAACCTTCAAGGGCTTCTCAGCTCAATGAAAATTAAATCTGTATCCCTCACTGTAATTGCATGGTCCCTGGTGATCTGTACCCAGCTACCATTGACATCATTTTCTTCCCCCTGCCTCTTCTTTCCATCTTTCCAGTTATACCAGCCTCTTTTCTTTCCCTGAGTTGACTGCAGTTGCTTTATTGGAACACTTTTTCCTCATGTAGCAATATGGCTTCCTCAGTCACTTCATGTTTTTGTTCAAATGTCGCTATATTCAGGGGACTTCCTTGACCATCCTGTCTAAAATAGCTAGATAGCTAGATACATATAGAGATGGATGTAGCTCTAGATATAGATATATCTTCATCCATACATGGCTGTCATTAGATGATGAATTCTACAAGCAAGGTCTCTGGTTTTACTCTTTGCTGACTATTATTACCTTTATGCTTAAAACATCTTTTGACACACAAAAACATTTTTAAAAAAAGTTGACTGAATTATTTTGTACCATNGTACCATCATTATGTAGTATGTGGCTAGGTGGGGTGGGGAGGTAGTGGGCAGGGGAGGTTTTTAAAAGAACAGAACTAGAACAGTCCACCATTATTTAGTTTTCCCATTCAGATCATTTAGGATGCAGGAACAATAAGTACCCAGATTGACTTTAGAAGCTCTCATAATGGGGCACCTCAGTGGCTCAGTTGATTATGCGTCTGACTTAGGCTCAGATCATGATCTCACTGTTAGTGAGTTCAAGCTCTCCATTAGGCTCTCTACTGTCAGCACAGAGCCCACTTTGGATCCTCTGTCTCTCCTTCTCTCTGCCTCTCCCCTGCTTGCACTCTCTCTCTCAAAAAAAAAATTTTAAAAACACCGAAGGAAAAAAAAAAGCTGGGGCACCTGGATGTCTCAGTTGGTTAAACGTTTAACTTCAGCCCAGGTCATGATCTCACAGTTCGTGGGTTTGAGCCTCCCATCAGGGTCTGTGCTGACAGCTTGGGGCCTGGAGCCTGCTTTGGATTCTCTGTGTCTCTCTCTCTATCCATCCCCAACTTGTGCTCTGCCTGCCCCCCCCCCTCAAAAATAAATAAACATTAAAAAATTTTGTAAAAAATAGCCAACATGACAATTAGCTACTGTGAAAGAATTGGCTTGTTATAGATACAGTAATCTTTTCTGTGTCTCTGAATTTAGAGTCATCCTGTTGAAAGATGATTAGCCACTGAGTTGCCACAGCAGCAAAGGAATTAAAATGAGGAAGAAGGGTGGAGGAGGCTGAGAAAGAATTTATAGAAGCCAGTAACAGATCAGGTGTAGAGGGTAAGGGGATGAAGGGAAGGTAGCTGGACTTTCTAGCCTGGGAAATTGGGACAGGAGGGATAAAATTCCACCTTTAGCTTCATTCAGAAATTCCTACTTCCTCTTCACCAACAGTATTGCCTTGGTATCACAACTAGGCATTCTGACAAATTTACAGTATCTGGAAGAAATAGCACCAACAATATAAAACCACAGTGGCAACTGTGCTGATCAAGGTGACTGTAATATGAGATAGGGACAAGGAAACAAAAAAAAAAAGTTTAAACTAAACCAACTCTTTTAAAGTTAAGGCACTATCTCAAGAATGAATATGGTAGCATTTAAAATCCTAACCACTGAGCACTTTTTTTCCCACTGGGAGCCTTTGTTCAAACAAGCATTGCCACCTTCAGCTGACATTTCCTCCTTTTTGGATCTCCTAAGATCATTTTTGTGCCAAACAGACCTACACACTGTGTAATGAAATAAGACAATGATGGAGACCTGTGGCCTTGAACTAGTCTCTGTAACCTCGGAAGGTAATGATTTCAGATTTAAATTACTAATCACAAATTTAACCTAAGTAGTCTCCTATCACTAAATAATATAATCACATGCACCAGTAGTGAAGGAGTTGGATAGACCAATAGTTCTCAAACTTTATCCATCTTGACAATCACCTGGCAGGGGGTGGTTATTCAAACAGGTGACTGGGCCCCAGCTCCAAGGATTCTGAGTCAGTAAGTCCAGAATGGGGCTTGATAATCTGCATTTCTAACAAGTTCCTGAATGATGCTGATGCTACTGATCTGAAGACCACACTGTGAGAATCACTGTCATAGAATAATATTTCTCTCGTTACCAGATAAAGTGTTCTTTAAAATGTTGCATTTATATCCAGATGTAGAGTAATAGCTGTGAGACTGGGATATTCCTTCATTGTTGTCATTGCCAGGAGGGCAATTTCACACTCTTCTGAACCTCTAAGAGATGTAATCCTTGAGAGNGAAAGGAGAAACAAAGATATGCAGTTTCTAGGTCTGTGTCCTAGAAATGTAGTTCCAGCTTTTAGGACAGGAATATTTTTTAGACACCCAGCCAAACTCTTATTTTCCGCATCTATTATTAGTCAGTAAAATGGTCAGGTAAGGCTTGATGGTTTGCCTGTAGAGGAGTTAGGGAAGAGGATGGAAAACCTATCTGCAGGCACTTTATCCCAATGTTTATGTAAATCATGAGCTGTTTGCCCTTAGATGTCACTTCAAATTTAACTTTTTTCTAATATTAAGAATTTAAGTATATGTTTATATTAAGTATATGTTTATATATAAGAATTTATANAAATGTTTATATATATATTATTAAAGTTTATTTATCTATTTTGAAAGAAACAGAGACAGCCTAAGGGGGAAAGAATCCCACGTAGGCTCTGTGCTGACAGTAGCAAGCCCAGTACAGGGCTCAAACCCATGAAGGTATGAAATCACAACCTCAGCCGAAACCAAGAGTTGGATGCTTAGCCTACTCAGCCACCCAGGCACCCCCATATATTTTTTTCAGGGAAGCAAATCTCAAAATCAAAGACACCATT
>NW_027527566.1:112820-114083 GCF_008692635.1 Crocuta crocuta
CTACTAAAGATATTTTCCACTAAAATAGTTTCTGTAATATATTTGTGAGCACCATCTCTGCAAACAAAACCAACCCAAAAAGGTCATCTTCTCCAAAGAAGTTTTTTTTTTGTTTTTTTTTTCCCCCCCAAAGAAGTTTTTTGATGATGAAACTTCTGTGGGTCTTCTGTCAGTGACAAGAATGGTGCCTGGAACACAGTAGGCATTTTATTTCTTTGTTCAGTGATAGGCTGCATGCTTCAAATGAGTCCATACTACATTAACCACTATTGATATTACTCATGCATTTTGGCTTATAGAAGAACTGACTTAATATAAAATTTATATTTGGAAAATGGCTGCATGAAATGATCAGATAATTGGTGAGCTTAACATAACAGCATAATATGAATTTCAGTGGTATAGGTCATCATTGTATAAATGGAAACAGAATACAAGATTGGTCTCTACTCACAAAAATATATTGATCAGAATCTCTGACAATATTTCTAAAAGATATATTTCATTACTTTTAATTTAGCAGGTTAAAGTTCAACAGAATGCCACTTAAAAATGATCATTGGAGGGATGCCTGGGTGGCTCACTGGGTTGAGCATCTGACTTTGGCTTAGGTCATGATCTCGTGGTCAGTGAGATCAAGCCCCACATCAGGCTCGTTGCTGCCGGCATGGAGCCTGCCTCGGATCTTCCGTTTTCCTCTCTCTGCCCCTCTCCTGCTCTCTCTCTCTGTCTCTCTTTCTCTCTCTCTCTCTCAAAATTAAACATTTAAAAAATGATCAGTGGACATTTTTCTCTATTGTTTTGGACTTCACCTATCCCTTATAGTGTTTTTGCCTTAGCAATTGTAGGAGAGAAAACAAGTTTTCCTTTTAGGGTCCCTGGGTGGGTCTGAAAATTAAACATACAAAGACAGACTAACAGGAGAAAAGGATACAATTTATATTGAATCTTTACATGTGCATGGGAGCTTTCACAAGACAATGAAGGCTTGACGTGACCATAGCAAGAAGCGTTTATACCTTTTAGATGAAGAAACAATACTTTTGTGAGGAATTGGCAAGACAGCTGGGGTAGTAAATGGTGAAGAAGTCACTAGGAGAGTCAGAATGATAAGAGTTTAACAAGGTTGCTTTTTTCAGATTTCTTGGGCCCCCAGGTCCTGGTGTCTGGTGATAGGAATGTCGTCTTTCCTTCTGGTACAGGGAGGGTCTCTTTCACATGGGAGTTTTATGACCTGCTTCTGAAAAAGAAGGGCAAGAGATC
>NW_027527566.1:114109-121612 GCF_008692635.1 Crocuta crocuta
ACCTTCCTTCCTGTTCAATATTCTAGAATTCCTTTAGCTTAAAATATTCACTGTGTTCATATGCTGTATTTGGGAGTGGCGTGTACTGAAGCCCATTATAGTGATGCAGTTTTGGAGTGCTGGTGGGGTTCTGGAGCAGACGGCCAAGGAAGAATTCTTGAAAATGTGTTTGGTGCAAAAAAGTGATTTTATTAAATCACAAGGACAGGACCCATGGTCAGAAAGAGCTACATTGAGGTTGTGAGGAGTGACTTATTATATATTGTGGAGTTGGGGGAAGTAAAAGCAAAAGGTAGTTTTCCAAAAGGACTTTCATATGTTAACAAGGACTCCTAACATTGGAGGCCTAGGTATTGTCAAGCTAAGGTTGTTTTTTCCTCTAGTAAAGCATTAACATTAAGACTATAGGGAGTTCCTGGAGAAATATGTTTTGCCTTAAGTATTTGTCAATGGGCTGCAGGTTGTAAAGCAGTTTAATTTTAGGAGTCCCTGGGTGGCTCAGTTGGTTGAACATCCGACTTTGGCTCAGGTCATGATCTCACAGTTCCTGAGTTCGAGCCCCGCATCAGGTTCTCTGCTGTCAGCACAGAGCTCACTTCAGATCCTCTGGCCCCCTATTTTTCTGCATCTCCCCTGCTCATATTCTCTCTATCTCTCAAAAATCAATAAAAACATTTAAAAAATTTTTCTTAAAGAAATTTAATTTTATTTACCATTACCTTCTTGCCTTTGTTCCCCACATCACTTTGGAGCAGAGGGTGATGTTGGGGCTCCAAGAAACTGAGTTTGTAGGTTTCTGGCTACTGATAAGATTGCCTTTTCCTTGTAACTTTCTAAGACATTTGTAAAGTGGTGGAGACTCATGTCCTACAGGACTGTGATCTCTATCAGTTAACCATTTGTTTTCTTTCCTTTGTCCTTGGGCATCCAGGAGTGCTTGAGGAATGTCACACATATCCCGGTGTGGGGTGGTCCTAGCTTGTGCTTTGCCCTCAGCTTGCTTTATGCCCCTTCATCAATAGTGTGGCAGATTCTCCCACCTCAAGGAATGTGGTGAAAAACCCCAAGATAAGGGAAGGTAACCTGACTATGTGCATATATGTGACATTCCTCATGACTCTGTAACTTAAGACCATTTAATCAGACTGTATGTCTGTATGTTACCATGTATGGGAGACAAAGAAGTAGAAATCATATAAAAGGCTACATCCTGCTCTGCTCAGGGCTCAGTTTTTCGGGTATGAACCCACTGAGCCTATGCTGGCATGAGGAATAAAGTTACTTCCTGGACAAAGAAAGCCTCACTGTCATGTCTCTTTGTGCGAGAATTCAGCTATATTTCCTAGGGGCTCATGTCCAGGATTTGGAGAGGGTACATTTCTACCTCCTTTGTTGCCAGAGTGCGAACCTCAGAGCACTGGGAGGAGGGACCTTGCCTGGTGCCAGTGGACAACTTGATCCACAGGAGACTAGCCCCTCGCAGTGCACAGGGTCAAGGATCCCAGATGCACATTGGAATCCTGTGAGGCCCAGGAGCCAGCTCAGGGAGCGCCCCCCTCAGACTGGTGAGAACCAGTTCATTTTGGTACACTTTCCCCTAAGAGGCAGAAGGGGAGCCTCATCACCTCCCCAAGTTGCCCACGAAATTCCATAAGGAATAAGGAAGAAGCTGCCAGTCTGAAGTGCTGGGCGTTGGGCAGCAAGCTGGAGTTGCTGTGTGACTGTGTGTGAATGAGACAGACACCGAAAAGGTTCCAACCTGACCAATGGCTGAAGTGAGTGTTGAGTCCCCATCCATGGTTCCATGGCGACCTCATATGGCTTTAGGCAGCATCAGACTTCCTTGAGAGTCTGATGCAGGTCAGGGAGTTGTACTGAACCTGCCAATGCTAAGAAATGTCTCTGAACGAGTGACTGGAAACAGGGAGCACAGCCAGAGCAAGTGTGCGTCCTCTCCACATTAGCTCCTCCCTTCCCCCTTTATCCTCTCATATGCATGAAAGTTGTACATTAGGGGGAGGAAATGGGTAGATAGCAAAGTAAATCAACTCCCCTAGAGTATATGTTGAGGAATTTCAAAAAGGGATATTCAGGAGACTATGGTATGAAATTAACTCCGGGAAAGCTCCAGACATTCTGTGAAATTGATTGGCCCAGGGTGGGTTGGCCCTCGGAGGGCTCACTTGATAAGGAACTAGTGTTCAGGGTTGTTGTGAGGGACCCAGGCCACCCTGAACAATTTCCTTCCATTGACTATTGGCAAGATGTGGTCCTATCCTGGCTGCCTTAGCTGAAAGTCTGTATTGAAGAGAACTGTAGAGTTATGATGGCTCACATCATGACGTCCTCCAAATGCTAGCCCAAAACTGAAAAACCCATACTGTTGGGATAACCTAAGGAAACCCCACTGCCATATGCCTCACTGTACCCCTCACTGCTACCTTTGCCTCCAGCTGCCCCAGCACCCCAAACCACACTGGAGCCTGCCCTTAGGCCCAAGGCCTCCCACATCTACCACCACCAGCCTCTCCTTATGTGACCAGCTCACCCACAACACCAGTCCTAACCCCATACACCCCCCGGAAGGCACCTAGAATATCAGGCCAGCGGAGGCAGTCCTTCCCTGCAGCCACATCGGGGAGTCCTACAGATGCTACTGAGGGAAACTAGGGAACCTATTATGATTAGGAAGGCCAGCTCCAAGGAGACCAACGTGTTTTTATGTACCAACCTTTGACCATTACGATCTCCTAAATTGGAAGCACCAGACTCCCTCCTACACGGAGAAGACCCAGGCTATGACTGAACGAATGCCATCCATGATTCAAAGCCATAAACCTACCTGGGATGAACTGCTGCCAACTCATCCTGACCCTCTTCAACATGGAGGAGCATCGATGAATTACCCAGGTGGCCCGAAAATGATTACAAGAGAATGCCCCAGCTGGGACACTAGACACCCAGGTTTATGCTCTGGTCCCTAAGAAGGACCCCAAATGGGACCCAGATAACTCAAGTGTAGATAGAGAGTTCTCAAGGACTGAACGGTATCAAGAAGCCTTCTAATTTTTTTAATGTCTTCATTTTATTTTGAGAGACAAAGACAGAGAGAGAGCAGGGGAGGGGCAAAGAGTGAGGGAGACACAGAATCTGAAGCAGGCTCCAGGCTCTGAGCTGTCAGCACAGAGCCCTACGTGGGGCTTNCAGAGCAGTTCTGTGAGAGACTATGTGAGACATTTCGTCTCTCCACCCCTTTTGATACAGAGGTGCCCGTTAACCAATGGATGGTCAATATGACTGTTGTAGGTCAGGCCTGAGGGAACATTCGATGCAAGCTGCAAAAGCTAGAGGGTTTTGCTGGCATGAATGGCAGGCAAGTTGCTGGTAGTAGTAACTCAGGTGTTTGTCAGTCATGACCAGGTGACACTGAGGGAAGAATACCAGAAGGTGCAGAAAAAGGCAAACTTGTTAGCTGCTGCCTTGGTGGAGCTATTGGGACACTCCCAGAATGGGGTCCCGCAGGGATGGGGCCAAGGACAGATTGAGCTCTATTTTGTTAGGCCCCCAAGAGCCTATGGTCCTAATCAAGGTGTGGGGGGCCTATCCATCAACTTCATGGTTGATACTAGGGTAGAACACTTGATGGTGACCCAACCTGTGGGCCTACTCGCACAGAGACAAGCCACCATCGTGGGGGCCACAGGCAGTCAAATGAGCCACCCCTCCCTGATTACTGCAGTACAACTTAGGCAGCCACAAAGTCATCCATGAATTCCTGTACCTCCCTGACTGCCCCATGGCTTTAATGGGCCGTGACCTATTGGGAAAGCTGCAGGCCCAGATAGCATTCAATTCTTGGGAACAAGTCGCCCTGACCCTACAGAAACCAGAAGCAAAGATCATGACTCTCAAGATTCCCCAAGGGGAAGAATGGCACCTCTGCAGTCTCAAAGAGGAATCACACCCAGTGCCTGAGCTTCCCTTTAGGATCCCTGGGTTGTGGGCCGAGGACAACACACCAGGACTGGCTTGAAACATTACCACCCTCCACCCCCAGTGGTTGTGCGGCTGAAGCCTGAGGCAGAGCCCACCCACCAGAGACAATACTTCATCCCTCATAGGGCACAGATCGGGATCCAGAAGCCCCTAGAGAGCCTTTGAAAGGATGGGATACTTCAGCCATATCAGTCATCTTAGAACACATCTCTCTTACCTGTGCAGAAACCCAGCACAGATGACTATCGGCCTGTTCAGGACCTGTGAGCAGTAAATCAGGCCACCGTCACCATACACCCAGTGGTCCCGAACCCCTGTACACTTTTGGGGCCCATCCCTGCCAAAGCCACCTTCTTCATTTGTTGGGACCTCAAAGATGCCTTCTTCTGCATCTGTATGCCCCCCCCAGAGCCAATTGATCTTTGCCTTTCAGTGAGAGGATCCTGAAAATTGTGACAAGAGCCAGTTGACTTGGACCAGATTGCCTCAGGGGTTCAAAAACTCCCCAACTGTTTCCAGCACTGCATTAGCCTCTGACTTAAAAGCTTTCCCAGTGGATCAACATTGCTGTGTCCCGCTTCAGTACGTAGATGACTTCCTGCTGGCTGGAAAGTCCCAGGAGGATTGCATGGAAGGGCTTCAGCAGCTCCGTACCCTGCTTTGGGAAACCAACTATAAGGTCTCCAGGACAAAGGCTCAAATCTGTCAAGAGAAAGTCAAATATCTTGGCTTCTACCTGTCCCAGGGGCAGCACCAACTCAGCCCAGAGAGGAAGCAGGCCATTTGTTGGATACTAGCCTCATCAACCTGACACCGGGTTCAGGAGTTTGTCAGATCTGCAGGTTTCTGTAGAATTTGGATACCTAACTTCTCAGTCCTGGCAAATCCCCTCTGTGGAGCCACTGATGGGGGGAGAGTGGGAGCTCCTGATGTGGGAATAGCTACAGCAGACAGCCTTTGAGGAAATAAAGCAAGCCCTCACTAATGCTCCTGGTTTAGGGCTCCCAGACATGACCAAGCCTTTTTCCCTGTGTGTCCATGAGTGCACTGGCATTGTGGGGGGGAAGTCCTAATCCAGATGTTCAGGTCATGGCATCATCCAGTGGCATATCTTACGAAGCAGCTTGAGACTGTTGCTGCCTATGGGCAATTGTAGCCACGACCTTCTTAATGTCAGAGGCTGACAAGTTAACTATGGGACAAAAATTGACAGTCTGGGTGCCATATTCAGTATCGACATTAGTGGAATATAAGAGTCAGTACTGGCTAACCAATGCCAGGATGGTCAGATATTGGGGAATGCTATGTGAGAACTTTCACCTAGAAATAGTGTGGACCCTGAACTCTGCAATCCTGCTGCCTGTCAGGCCAGGCTAGCCAGACCATGACTGCATTGAAGTCTTAGACGAGATGTTCTCCAGCCAACCAGGCTTAAGGGACCAGCCCCTCAAGAACCCTGATGCTGAATATTTCACTGACAGTACCAGTTTTGTCAAAGAGGAAGAGCACCTTGCAAGTTACTCCATGTTGACCCTGAATTCTGTCACTGAGGCCAAACCCCTGCCAAAGGAGACTTCAGCACAAAAAGCAAAGCTCACTGCCCTAATCCAAGCCCTCTCACTGATGTCAGGGATACATGTTAATGTATACAAAGGCTCTAAGTATGCCTTCTCCACCCTCCACATACATGGGGCTTTCTATAAAGAGAAGGGTCTAATAAACTCAGGAGGGAAAGACAAACTATGGTAAGGACATCCTTGAACTATTAGACGCTGTGTGGGTACCTAAAAGCATGGCGGTCATGCATTGTCAGGGACATCAAAGGGGAGACACCACGGCTTCGAGGGGCAACCATAAAGCAGACCAAGAGGCAAAGCTTGTGGCTTCCAAAGCAACAGCGGAATGAGTGGCTTTCACTGCCGCCCTGTTCCCTAGTCCACGGGCAGAATATGACCCTAATTACTCACAACATGATCTACTAGGTTTAAGACTGAAAATGGAAGCTACCTCCCAGGTGGATGGTGGAAATTTGAAGATGGCCAAGTAGCAATTCTGAGGCCCTGGCTCCAGCTTTTGTCAAGCAGTTCTGTCAGGAAGCCCATATTGGCCAGACAGCTCTGGAGATCACCTTGAGCCAACATTTCTGTGCCTGTCAACTCTCCAGAATAGCCCAAGCAGTATGCGACTAATGTGAAACGTGTGCTCAGAATAACCCATGTCAGGGACCCAAGGCTACTCTTGGGGTGCAGAGTGTTGGGGGAGCCCCGTTTGAAAATATGATGATGGACTTCATTGAGCCTTCCCAGGTCCGAGGCTGTGGGTATCTGTTGGTGTTTGTGTGTACTTTCTCAGGCTGGGTGGAAACCCTCCCTACTGTCACAGAAAAGGCACATGAAGTGGTCTGACTTCTTCTAAAAGAAATAATTCCTTGATTTGGGATTCCTATCACTGTGGGATCAGATAATGGGCCAGCATTCATGGCTGAGGTGGTGCAGCTGGTGGCAAAGGGTCTAAAGATCACCTGGAAGTGACACACGGCATACCGACCCCAGAGCTCAGGGAAGGTGGAATGAATGAATGAGTCCTGAAGCTGCAAATAGGTAAGCTATGTCAGGAAACCCACCTACGCTGTGACTGGGTTTTGCCAATAGCCTTGTTAAGTATCAGGTGTAGCCCCACTAAAGCAGACTGGGTTCTCCCCTTATGAAATCCTTTATGGGTCCCCTCATCCCATCATCAAGGGCATAAGGGGGCAGGCTCTCAGCTCTACCCTAAAAAGGTAGCAGATGTAGGTCCCTGGATTCACCACAGCAGAATGAAGGCGATGTCTGGAAGCTGGGAGTGCATTTCTGGTCCATCCATGCCATACAAGCCGACCACAGGGAACAAACAGTCTTCAACTCCAGAGGCTCTCGGAGATTGTAGGCCCTGCTTTAGTCACTCTGAAAGCTGACTAATCTATGCATGGCAGAAGCTTGAGGAATCGATGGTCTAGTGGAACAAATAAACTGTCCTTATTTTCTCTATCTGCTTCCTTACTGTGATGCACTGTCACCCCTTGTTCTTCACTATTACTGTGATTCTGGCTCCACTTTGAGCCATAGGATTGGCAGAGGCTGCCCTGGCCAGCTGGGACGGTGGTGAAAGGTTTCTCTTAGCCCTCACCTTCTTTTTGTGGATAGGGTGCTTCATTGGTATTGGTTGCTTCTAATCTGGACCCCTTCTGTTGACCTAGATTCTTTATCATGTGACCCATGTATTTGCATAACCAGGTGACACCAGGGAGTCACTTGGACCTTACTATACCATACCATGCTGTACTCATACCAGGGAGAAGTCCTGGCGACCTGAATATACAATAAGACTACCAATTCTATCTGCCAGTGGGAGTCCATACACTTGATTTGCCCCATAATACTCCCCCAGTGAGGACTGGTTAGAAGTCTGGTCCTACTGAGATGGGGGAGCCTTGGTCAGCCAGACACAGAGGACTAACCCAAAACGGCC
>NW_027527566.1:123277-127773 GCF_008692635.1 Crocuta crocuta
CCGGTGCCAATTGCTGTTTGACATATGTGCAGTTATAGGTATTGGCTCAGAGGCATCTGTCATACTAAAAAAAGAAGTTGGCAGTCTTCGCGGAGGGCCCAAAGACTTTTGATATACCATGTGGACGCTTAGATTGGGAGCAACAATACTGACTCAATGCCAAATACATGAGTGAGGAAAATGGTTTATGTGCCTATACACCTGAGGTTTTAAGCCCCAGCTGGAGGTGTGTTTCATGGGCTACTTGGAAAAAAGAGGGCACACAACACTCCTCTAGAAGAGGGCTGCTACATCAGGTTGTCAATCAAAGGCCTGCAACCCTATTAATTTTACCATCATTAACCCAGGAGATTCCAAATGACAATGGGGCACCATAATTGGCATCTGGATCCATGGGTGAGGCAGAAGCCCAGGGACTGTGCTATATTTCAAGAGAGTCACTCCCGCCCATCCAACCATGTCCCATTAAGTCTTCCACTCCATCTAGGAAGAAATAAGAAGTACCACCCTCCCATTTCAGGTACAGCAAGGAACTTGTCTCTAGCCCTAGCAGAGACTCTAGCCAAGACTCTAAAGATCTCTTCTTGCTATGTATGTGGGGGAATCAACATGGAAGATCAATGGACATGGGAGGCTAGAGAATCAGATTTCTGTGAACCTTATAATGGAACATAATACTACAGTCCTACTACCAGGGTTTGGCTCCTCACAACCTCACTTATTGGGAGAAACTGCCTTGCCTGGTTGGGAAGAAAATTCACTATCTCTGTTGGAAACTTAATGTGCCTGGGCCAAAGATTCTATAACTCAACTCTAGCTCATTTCTTGAGCCAGATTCCCACCCCTTGTCTAACTTGTCCAAGAAGCCTGGGAAGGACAGTGGCAATGCAGCCATCAAATGGCAGGTCCCAGGTGAACTATACTGGAAATGTGGAAGGACAGCTTGTACGGTACTTTCTCAGACTGGTCAGGGTCATGTGTGCTGGGAACTATTCATCCACCTTTCTTCCTGCTCCCACTTGCCAGAGGGGAACATTTGGGAGCCCAAGTGTATGGTGACAGGGAGACTCAAAGGAAATGATGTGCCCTACAAATTGGCAATTAGAAAGATGATGAATGGCCTCCTGAGTGTATAATCCATTATGGCCCTGCCACCTGGGCAGAGGATGGGTCCCGGGTCTACTTCACTCCCAGTTACTTGCTAAAATGCGTAATTAGACTGCAAGCAGTTGTAGAGATTATAACCAATGGGACTTCCAGGGCTCTTAACTTACTAGCCAAGTGGCAAACCAAAATGCACAATGCTATCAGAATTGCTTGGTCTTAGATTACTGACTTGCTTCTGAGGGAGGAGTCTGTGGAAAGTTTAACCTGAGCAATTGCTGCCTCCAGGTAGAGGATAAAGGAAAAGTCATAGAAGAGATCACATATCGAATGAGAAATGTTGCTTATGTGCTGGTCCAGACCTGGAAAGGTTAGAACCCTGGAGAGTTAGCTGGAAGATGGTTTTCAACCCTCAGGGGATTCAGAACCCTTATAGGTATTACTCTCTGATTTGGGGAGCTTGCTTAATCCTACCTTTAGGTATTACTCTCTAATTTGGGGAGCTTGCTTAATCCTACCTTGGCTAGCTCCCCTGGTTATACTATTTGTCTCCAGCCTCATTGAGGCAATTGTTGAAAGAAAAATGGCCACACTTTGTGATGATGTTATGAAAATATAAAGCTCTAAGCCAAGATGATGCTCTTCCCAAAATAGGGGGGTCAGAGCATCAAAGGAGGAAATGTGGTAGAGTTCCCCACCAAGGAATGTGGTGAAAAACCCCAAGATAAAGGAAGGCGATCTGGCTATGTGCCAGACTTAGGACTCTGTAACCTAGACCACCCAATGAGACTATATGCCTGTATGTTACCATGTATGGGAGACAAAGAAATAGAAATACATAAAAGGCCACACCCCACTGTTCTTGGGGCTCAGTTTTTCAGGTACGAACCCTCTGAGCCCATGCCACCATGACAAATAAAGTTGCTTCCTGGACGAAGAAAGCCTTGGTGTCCTGTCTTCTGTGCAAAAATCCTGCTATAATAGTATTTACTTATTTCACATTTGGAGAGACAGGCAGGAGAGTATTATGTAGTGAAGGCAAACTTAATAAGCCTTTATAGATTCTAAGTAGGTGCAGGAAAAGAGAAAGATGGAGAGAATGCTAAATGGTCTGTACTTCTACTAAGTGATTATTAAAGCTGCTTTAGAGTTACTATTATCTTAGGACTCCAGAGTCAGTGAGTACTAATCAAAGTACATAATTAGACTTTTTGGTGATAAAAGTATCACTTGCACTAAATGAGTATGAATCTTAAAAAATATCCTGAAAATTTATGAGAAACTGGGGTAAGATGGGTCAATAGAATTAATTTGGAAGTCTAAATAAGGAAGAGCATGAAATGTTTGTGATATAGATAACAAGATTTAAGAGCATGTGATTGACCAAGACATATCATGAATCTACTGCATAATTAAGGTTGTTTGGGAATCCTCTTAAAATTAACTCCTCATAATTAAAACTGACTTCCTTAGTCACAGTGAAATTTTCACGTGGATAATTAGTACAGTAATGGTTTTGATATTGGTGTTCAACTAAACTGTATGTAAAGTTAGGGAATATAATTATATTTGTTGAAAAGGTTGTTTAACTTTCAGTGAGTTTGGCTTTGAATTCCATTTTTTTCCCATTTACTTGGGACTGTCATAAAGTCTACTCTTGAGACTTCATGTTATTCACCCCCTCCTGATCAGAAAAACAGAACTAGGGACCGTCATTCATATTCACTGTCTTACATTTCAGAAGAGCACTAGGTCACATGAATACAGCTGAACATACAGTTTGCTGCTCTGTGGACTTTTTCTCCAAAGATATCTGTGAAAATGAAAATGAAAAAAAAAAAAAAACCCTTATCAACTGATCAAACCAGAATTTATTTCTTGTTAAACTATGTGTCCAGGAGGATAGGAAGAATCAAGGGGCCAATGAAAGCAAAATTCATTGTATACCAACATGGTGCCTATGAATCAAAATGACAGATATCTAAAACCTCCATAATCATTTGTTCCTGTATTGAATCAGTGGTCTGACTTAAGGGGACACTGTCCAGTAAGTGTCCTGCCTGCTAAGGTCATATTAAAATGGGATTTACAGATTCCTCAGTAACTGAAAGTAACACTGTCACTACTTTTTAACTATATTTAACCACTGATATTTAAGTATGCTGTCTGTCTTTCTCTAACTCTTTCTCCCAGTACTAAACAACAAAGATTAAACAAGTAGGACTTGAGCTGGCCACCTTATTACTTTGGTTTATTTATTAATTTTTTCCTTTTAATGTGAGTTCTTCTGCTTCTAAATTGGGAACTTCCCAAGGGCAATAATTGTGCCTCACTACCTGGCATTTCATGCATGCTAAATAAATGCTTTTTGAATAAGGGTATCTCGGGCAGTCTCAGCATAAACATAATAATCTAATAATCCAACCAGCCTTTATTGAGTGTGGCCTATGCACAAGATATGTGGCTAGGCACTAAGATACAAACATAAAGGAGATATGTCCCCTCCTTATGGATCTTGCAGATCCATAAAGTGTGGGAGGCAAATACATAAAGAGGCATCTTTTGTACAGCATAGTAAGAGAAGGATAAATTATACATAAGGGATTAGGGGACCCTCGACTGGGAATGCTCAGTTTTGTTTTAGAAATACCCTTTTGGCCGGAGGTATGCGATGGGTTCAGAGAAGAGGAAGGAAGCTATGTGAATCCTAGTTATGATTTCCCTCCAAACTTTCATTCCTTCTTTAAGGAAAGACTTGTTCAATTCCGTATTTTCCAGGATTCCTCTGTGCTAATTATATTCCTGAAAGCCAGAAGAGTGACTCACACCTTTCCTGAAGTGAAGACCATGTGTATGGTTTTACAGCCACTCCCTCTTTCCAGCCCCAGTGTCCCTTCCCTGATATTCCTTTCAAGGCAATAGATTCAGAACATCTGCTCTATGTCCACACAGACCGGTATTTCATTCTTAAGTCTTTCATTTACTACCTCTTCGCCACTGGACAAGTTACAAAATATCCTCTTTGAAGATTGAATGTGTTGATTCATCTGAAAGGTTTCATGTGCTACTTGGCATATCGATTGATCATATGTCGTTTTTATGAATGGTCCTATTTGGATGATATACATGACTTCCATTCAGCATCAGAAATCAGAGAACTCTGACAATCAGCATTTTGGTAATAGGAAACGAAAGTCTTACATAGAGAAAGAAAATGAGGATTTATAGCCTTTTTTGTTGGTTTGTTTTAGTTTTCTGAGAAATATTATTTAGAATAATCACTTTTTAAAAATGTTGCCAAGTTTACACATGTATATCTTTTAAAAATCAAATGCTGTACAGATAGATGTATAATATCATCACTGATCTCCTGCCCTCAGTCTTCCCACCCT
>NW_027527566.1:128017-131165 GCF_008692635.1 Crocuta crocuta
CTAAATTCTTCCACTTCTTTTTTCTTCCCTCTCAAACATTTTTAACCTCCATTCCTTGTTCCATTATTCTAAGTGAATTTTTGGATCACTTGTTGTATTAGTGTTTTCCAGAGAAACAGAACCAATAGATTATGATACAATACGATACAATATTATTACCATGATTATATATATACTTATTTATCTANTAAGGAATTAGTTCATGCTTTATGGAGCCTGGCAGATTCTAAGATCTACAGGGTAAATTGGCAGGCTGGAGATCTGCGAGGGTTAATGATATAGTTCCAGTGTGAAGGCTTATGGGCTCAAGACCTCACAAGAGTTGATGTTTCAATTTGAGTCTGAAAGCAAGAAAAATTCTAATGTCCAGGTTCAAAAGCTTTTGGGCCAAAGTACTCTCTCTTACTCTGGAGACAGTCAGCCTTTTTGTTGCATTCAAACCTTCAGTGGATTGGAAGAGATGCACCCTCGTTGTAGAGGGCTATCTGCTTTATAGTCTGCCATTTGAAATGTGAATCTCAGGCAAAATCACTCTCACAGACTCACCCTGAGTAACGTTTGACCAAATTTCTGGGCATCTTGTGGCCCCGCCACACTGACACACACAATTAACCACCATAGTTACTCTGAGTGGAAGCCAAGCAGCATGTCAAGAAGATAATCAAGGAGCCGTGGAGAGAGATGAATGTGAGGAGGGACTGATGCCTCCAGCCTTTATCCATGTGAGTGCTCTGTCTTCAAATTGAATCCTCCTGCTTCAGTCAAGTTCAGATGACTGTAGCCCTGGCCAACCTCTGGATTGCACTTTCATGGCCAACAGAAAGCCAGAACCTCTCACTTAGCTACTCCCAAATTCCTGAGCTTCAGAGACTGTGTGAGATAATCAGTGTTTATTGCTGCTGTAAGCACTGATTGGGGGGAGGGGGGCAATTTGTTATGCATCCATAGATAGCTCATACACAGTATTTTGATTGGGTAATTCTTGTTTGCTGCTGAATCTGGCACTGTGCTAAGATAATAGTTTGTTCTCTCACTGGCCCAATGTTATGGCCCCTATGACAGGGAGATAAGTTTCCAGTTGTCAAATTCAAATGGTTTACTTTTTAAATCCAGAAAATTCTCTTATTATACTTTCAGTATTGTCCAAAGACTCACTCTTAGTATATTCCCCTCTGTCCCACTCTCTCCACCACCCAAGGACCTCTCCTCTTTTGTCCTACTACAAACATTCTTCGCTTGCAATGCTGATGGGTTGTCATGCCAAACCTCCCTGCACAGACTTCCTGAGGTATATTCACTCTTCCCAGTGAAGAAAGAGTTGGAATGGCATGGTCCATACCTGAGTGCTGTGTGTTTTTGTTGTTGTTGTGTTGTTTTTATGAGAATCAAAAGGAGGCAGCTATAGGGGTAGTGAGAAATACTGGCTCCACTTACTGAGTTATCACCACAAATTCTCATTCTTGGCCTCTTATTTTACTTGGTCTTTCTGCCTTAGAAGTTTCTTCAGAGCCATTGACTGTACCCATTGCATGGGTATTCTTGGTTGCAAATGGTTTTGCTGAGTTTTTAACACCACTCCTGGGTATACTTCCCTTTTACAGATATTTGCTATCATTTCTTGTCTGTTGATGGCTCTACTCCCATGGTTTTGGAGCCTTATACCTTTCTATTCTATGTACTATAATTTTAATGAAGTGTCAGGAGAACTAAGAAAGACATGTCTGTATTTAAAATGCCAGAAGCCCAGCTGGGTCTGTTTTGAAGGAACAGTTTTATACTGTCTCAGAAACTATCTGATTGAATAATATTTCTGGATTTAAACCACAAAGGCTACTTGGACTTGGGCAGTAACAAAAAATTTGAAAGAAAATAATATAGTTCACTGTGAAGCAATGTCAATTTGAAAAGTCGTGAATCAGAACTTTCTTTAGTAGAAGAGATGCTTTAGAGGATACTGACAATAGGATGTGTACTTGGATTCACTCAGCTAATTCAGTCTGTGACTATGTAATAGGTGATGTTTTTTGTTACACAGGTGCCACTAAAAGGAAATGAAAAAAGTCAAGGTGTGCTTTCTGGCTCCAAGGAATTGATGAAATAAAAATTAACCATGTGAACAAATACTTCCAATTAAGTATAGAACAACAACCAGGAAATTAAATAAAACAAAGAGATACAGAAGGGTGAGCGTAATACCATCTAGGTAGGAACATGTTCTTGCTCACTTCAGATTTCCTATATCTTAATCCAAGGCTTGGCATAGAGACAATGCCTGGGTAAGTATTCATTGCCTGAATGGATATGTGATTAGGTTGATGTCAAAAGGGTCTATAAAGCTTCACGACAGCAGAATTTGGCCTCAATCTTAAAGAATGGGCAGGATTTTGGTGGGTAAGGTTTGAAGATAAATAATATTCCCACAATATTTCTATGAGGCTTTGAAGAGCTGGGAAAACATCAAGTGCACTTTAGAAACTCAGCTGAATCCCTTCTGTGACTCTTGAAAAGTAGGTGACAATGGAACATGGAGCCAGTTGAGGCATTGTTAGAAATACGAAGTTTATTAGGTGAAGATTGGGCAGACATTGCTAGTTCCCCTCCATATCTGTTATAAACTTCCTTTTAGTGATATAATTCCTTGAGTTTCAGCTGGGATAGAACTATGTGGTGAACTTCAGGTCAGTAGGATATGAGTAGAAGTACAGAAGCTGAGGGGCGCCTGGGTGGCTTAGTCGGTTAAGCGTCCGACTTTCACTTAGGTCATGATCTCGCGGTTCGTGGGTTCGAGCCCCGCGTCGGGCTCTGTGCTGACTGCCAGCTCGGAGCCTGGAGCCTGTTTCAGAGTCTGTGATTCCCTTTCTGACCCTCCCCTGCTCATGCTGTCTCTCTCTCTCTCTCTCCTAGGAATAAATAAAAAGCATTAAAAACATTAAAAAAAAAAAGAAATACAGATGCTGAAATCAGTTTTAGACACACAAGAGTTTAGAATACCCATGTTAATCTGAGTGCAAAGTGCACTTTGTCATTTGGATTTAAATTTTTATAGTTCCAGAGTGAGATTCTGGCAGGAGACCATCCTAAACACTGCTGCCAAATAAATCTTCCAAACTCTATAATGTTCAGCATTTAAAAAAGTAATGCTCATCAT
>NW_027527566.1:131338-131998 GCF_008692635.1 Crocuta crocuta
ACAAAAAAGGTGGTTTTTTAAAAAAAAAAAAAAAAATGCTGAAAAGAGCTGTATTTATCATGGTACTGCTCTCCTGAAAATAACTTTTTCTGTACATTAGATGAGGCACAGATTAAACTACTCTAACAGACACACCTCATCAAAACCATTGGCCCAAATAAGATAGAAGCATTTTGCTCTTTTATACACAGAAGTCCAGGACAAGTAGATGAGAATGACTCTGTGAGGATATCCAGGGACTTAAGATCATGAGGCAGCTCACCCATCCTTAGTCCACATCTTACAAGGTCCTTAGTGTCACTGTCATTTGCATCTGGTAGGAAAGAAGGAAATCTGAGGCAAGTAACTTAATCATGGTCAAGAGAACCCTTAAGCTGTACATATGACTTCCACTCCATGGCATAAACCAGACAAATAGAGTACATAAATAGTATTTTAAAAAGTAATGTTTTATGAGGAGAAATGGAAGTGAGATTACCAGGTAAACAGACAAGTATAACTGTCCATGAGAAAATATATCAAAATATATTGTAGCCTGATTGAGAGCAGTAGCCGTGCATAGAAGAAGAAGGGGACCAATTAAAGAAATACTGCGTTAGAAGAGTTGTTTGTGAAGGGAAAGTCACAGGTCTCTCTGGAGTTTTGAAATTTGATGACTTG
>NW_027527566.1:132053-132828 GCF_008692635.1 Crocuta crocuta
TGGGATGATAATGTTATTAAAGAGAGAGACCAAAGTCAGAATTAACAGTTGATTTAAGGAGGAAGTTAATTAGTATAATATGATATTGGAATTGAGTGTTCATGAGACATCTAAATGAAGTTTATCTCAAGAGAACAGATCTGATTTTTATAAAGTTCCATGTTTATTTTCTTCTGTCAATAAAAATGATTTCATGGAGAAGCTTTTCTCTCCTCTCACCCCCTTCCCCCCCCCATCCTAGCTTCTCCTTGAATTAATTCTCAAGCAAACATGAATATTTGCATTACACCCCAAGTCTGGTCTTCATAGCCATAGTAAAACTATACCATAAATTGCATTTTTGTATACATGTTTTTTTTAATGTTTATTTCTTTTGAGGGAGTACAAGCAGGAGAGGGACAGAGAGAGAGGGAGAGAGTATCCCAAGCAGGCTCTGCACTGATGGTGAGGAGCCCCTTACAGGCTCAATCTCACAAACTGTGAGATTATGACCTGAGCTGAAATCAAGAATCTGATGCTTAACAAACTGAGCTACCTAGTTTTCATTTAAGANGAAAAAGAACAGGGAGAAAACAGGCCCTGCTCTAGCTCTGAGAGTTAATTTCACTCCTCTTACTGACTTTGTTGACAGTTGGAATCCTATGATTCTGGACCTTGCTGACCTCTTCATAACTCTTGATTACTCTGTATTTATCTGCCTGAGTGGTAGTCTCTGGAATCGTCCTCTTTTCTGTCTAGTGCTCTACTATCAGAAAGAATTGTTCACTGCCTGCTG
>NW_027527566.1:132997-133214 GCF_008692635.1 Crocuta crocuta
TTTTGCGGGGCGCCTGGGTGGCTTAGTCGGTTGAGCGTCCGACTTTCGCTTAGGTCATGATCTCGCGGATCGTGGGTTCGAGCCCCGCGTCGGGCTCTGTGCTGACTGCCAGCTCAGAGCCTGGAGCCTGTTTCAGTCTGTGACTCCCTCTCTCTCTGACCCTCCCCTGCTCACGCTGTCTCTCTCTCTCTCTCTCTCTCCTAGAAATAAATAAAAC
>NW_027527566.1:135812-139279 GCF_008692635.1 Crocuta crocuta
TTTTTTTAATGTTTATTTCTTTTGAGGGAGTACAAGCAGGAGAGGGACAGAGAGAGAGGGAGAGAGTATCCCAAGCAGGCTCTGCACTGATGGTGAGGAGCCCCTTACAGGCTCAATCTCACAAACTGTGAGATTATGACCTGAGCTGAAATCAAGAATCTGATGCTTAACAAACTGAGCTACCTAGTTTTCATTTAAGAGTTCGATTATCCTTCTTCCCTTTAATTGAGCAAATGGAATCTTATTGTCTGATTCTGTGTGGGAATCCTTGTGTCTAATTTTCCCAGTCTTTGTAGCTGAGAAGGGACTGGAATTATATGAGGCCGTGATGGGNTTAAGGCAAATCTCAGACATATCATTTTATCCGTCAGTATTTAAGGATGCATCTCTAATCACTACGCATATATACCTACGCGCATACCTGTGGATATATATATCTCCATCATGTATTATTACATCAAATACACTTAGCAACAAGTCCTTAATACTTTATACTGTATTTCTATTAGATTCCCATGATTGCTTCTTTTTATAGTTGGTTTATTTGAATCAGGATCCATAAAAGCCCACCTATTAAATGTGGATGCTAATCCCTAGTCTCTTTTATTCTATAACAGTTCTTTATACTTTTGCATCTTTGAGACAGAAGGTCATAATCATAAATATGGTACTGCCACACATTTATTTGTCTTTCTAGAACCTTCTGTAACCAACCTCTTACTTGCCTCCCCATCTACTGCTTCTTTGTGATTAAGCCCTGTTTTATTGCCAACCATAGCTTTGAGAAACGGGAACTCTCCCCTATAGAAGTACTCATTTGCCTCCTGGTTGTTTTGTCTTTGTTTTAACACAAATGCTGATGGGATTTCACATAGACCCTCTCTCTTAGACAAGGATAAATGTTACTTGTATACCCTGTCCTTCAGTTCATTATTTTAAGACTTTGTGTTAACTTTATTGGAAATTTAAAAATTATTCCATTGAAGAAATACCAATGTTAAAAACAAAAGGTGGACTTTATGAACAGACAGGAAGTAAAAGTTACAATGTGAAAGCATCAACCATATTTGTCAAATTTGGAACTAGACTACCAGATCTCATTTATTCTGTGAATTTCTGCTCCTCTTACCAGAATCCTTTATAGTAGACTCAAACAGGTTACATATTAGCATTCTAAATTATATCCCTGATATGATTTTGAGCTTTCAAGATCCACATGTATCTAATGAACACAGCCTTCAGCTTTTAAGTACAGATCTTTATTTGCTACCAAGTCACTGCCTCATTTCTCTTTATTTCTGTGAAAAAAATTGTATACTTTGATTTGTTCATTTGTGTCTTAAAAACTCTGGTGATGATATAATAGGATGTTAACACAGTACTTTACGTGCTTTCAAAGATGGGAGCCTGTGCAGTTGTGACCAAAACAAACTCAGCTGGAAAAAAAAATGATATATCTAATTCCAAATACAATTAATGCAATGATTCCGCAAACTGATAAAGTGTCTGGAATCCACAAAATATAAGACTCTTTAATCAGTAATATTACTGTGAATTTCAAGAGCACCCTAGAGGGCACTGTCCTATCTTCTCTGTGTCTCGAAGAACAGTGATATTTCCAGGTGAAATATCAACTGTTATGTGTTTTGATACAATATGAGGGCTTCTGTTTTTAGATGGAAAGTTTTAAATTAGAAACAGATTATTTATGCCTTTGAAATAGAAATGATTTTTACGGGACAAACTCTCAGAGTCACTTAAATTCATTAGCATGTATAGAATACTAACAAAACAACTTACATCCATCTGAGAGAGAGGCCTAATTAAATTAATGGATAGGTAGGCCATATTTCAGAAATACTAGCTCAGGAAGAACCTGCAGTGGCTCCTAATGGTAGGAAAAGAAGTTCACTTTGGAATTTGTATTTTTGAGTCAATGAATGAATAACCTCTTTTGAGCCAAGGCATCTTTTCTACACTATCTACGGGTGAGAATGACGTCATGTCTCCTCATGGATCTTAAGAAGAAAAATCGGTATTAAAAACTAAGGGAATTAGGATATTCTGAAAGTAAGAACAGTGCCCACCTTGAGAAGCAAAGTTTTCTCCTGTTAACTTCCTAGGCAGACAAGTGACTAAGTGAGTAATGCCACTTTGGGTTCTCTCCTTTGGGAAAATGTGTGTCCTGGAACTTTACTGGATGGCGCCTACACTCACACTTCTCCAACATTGCATTCAAAACAGAAACACTTACTCAGTGAAGTTCCTCTTCTTCATTATTTTAGGTGCAAAACCCTGCCCCTTTGAAGATTGTTTCTAAAATCCTGCTCTGTCAACCTTAGGAGTGAGCCAAATTTTCCCACTTGGGACGTGGAATGGATTCCTTAGTGAAGATACGTCCCCGTGGTTTCTCATTGTTATTTTACTGCCCTCGTTTTGCAGCGAGGAAAATAAAGCAAAACCATTAAATTTTTTAAAACCTGTTTTCCATTAAAGATGAATGTACATTTTCACTCTCTTTGTGAAATGTGTTACCAGAGTTCATAACCCCCAACTACTTTTCAGAATGTATCTGTATTCATAGGGATGAGAAATATTTCTCCTTCAGAAAAGACTCATTTTAAATGTGAAGTGGAAAGCCCAATACAATTGATGTTGACATATTTATTATTGCTTCTTGAAAATCAGATCTGAATTGCAGTACATTAAGGCCCCTGCATGTGTTCACATTATGGTGAAATCTGCAGGTGAGTGGGATAAATTGAGGTAAAGTATAATAATTTATACAATTATTTTCTTCTTGGGAGTATATGTATGAAAATTTTCCACNTTCCTTGATGTTTTCTGGCCTTGATTCTAATTCCTAATAATAGTTTCCTACAGACACAATAGTCATGAAAACATTTGGAGATCGTGTGCACATAACTGGGTGAAACTGAGTGAGAGAACAAGTTCTCCTTTGATAGATCATTCAAATATGACGGTACTCCTGTATGCAAGTTCAATGTGTCAGGTACATTTTAAAATAACACTGATGCATAGATTGGGAGACCAGTATGTTCAGGGGGTGGGAGTGGTTGGTGGTGAACATGTAAGGGAAGCTATTATATAACCAGTGGACTTTAACTGAAGTCCTTCAAATCAACTGCCTCTTCTGATTTAATTTTAACTCTTTCCAAATTGTCTTGTTGCTTAAGGTGATTTATCATTTCTTTTTAAAAAAAAATTTTTTACATTTATTTATTTTTGAGAGACAGAGTGAGACAGAGCATGAGTGGAGGAGAGGCAGAGAGAGAAGGAGACACAGAATCTGAAGCAGGCTCCTGGCTCTGAGCAAACGTTCAGCACAGAGCCCGATGTGGGGCTTAAACCCACAAACTGTGAGATCATGACCTGAGCCAAGTCGGACGCTTAACCGACTTGAGCCACCCAGGCACCCCTATCATTTTTTAATTGTACAGTTCATG
>NW_027527566.1:139496-141581 GCF_008692635.1 Crocuta crocuta
AACAGAGAGGGAAAAATAAATTTTAACTTCTCAGTGGTTTAAACTGGTAGCATTTCATGTCTTCCTATGCAAGTTTTGGTACACTTTTAATTAACATTGTTGTCATCTTTATTGTATATGTTCTTTGGTTTCGAATTTTATATGAGTGTAATTTTATTTTAATGTTTTACAGTGTTATATTAGTTTCAGGTATACAGTACAGTGATTCAGCACTTCCATACCTCACCTAGTGCTCATCACAAGTGCCCTCCTTACCTCACCTAATGCCCATCACGTATTTCACCCATCTGCCCACCCACCTCCCCTCTGGTAACCATCAGTTTGTTCTCTGTAGTTGAGAGTCTGTTTCTTGTTTTTTTCCTCTCTCTTTTTCCCTTTGTTTTGTTTCTTAAATTCCACATATAAATGAAATCATATGGTATTTGTCTTTCTCTGACTGACTTGTTTCTTTGAGCATGATACTCTCTTACTCCATCCATGTTATTGCAAATGGCAAGATTTCGTTCTTTTGATGGCTGAGTAATATTCCATATATATGTGTGTGTGTGTGTGTGTGTATATACACACACACACACACACACACACACACACACACGCACATGCACACACCCCACTTATTTATCCATTTTCATTAGTTGGGCATTTGGGCTACTTCCATTATTTGCGTACTGTAGATAATGCTCCTATAAACACAGGGGTGCATCTATCCCTTTCAATCAATGTATTTAAAGTGTAATCAGTATTTAAATCAGTGTTGTTGTTGTTGTTTTATTCTTTGGGTAAATACCCAGTAATGCAATTGCTGGATCATAGGGTAGTTCTATTTTTAACTTCTTGAGGAACCTCAGTTCTGTTTTCCAGAGTGAATATACCAGTTTGCATTCCCACCAACAGTGCACGAGGGTTCCTCGCTCTCCATTTCCATGCCAACACCTCTTGTTTCTTGTGTTGTTGATTTCAGCCATTCTGACAGGTTCGAGGTGATATCTCATTGTAATTTTGCATTTCCCTGATGATCAGTGATGCTGAGCATTGTTTCATAGGTCTGTGGACCATCTGGATGTCTTCTTTGGAGAAAAATCTGTTCATGTCTTCTGCCCATTTTTAAATTGGATTATTTGTTTTTTGGGTGTTAAGTTTTATAAGTTCTTTTTATATTTTGAATACTCAGCCTTTATCAGATATGTCATTTGCAGATATCTTCTCCCATTCCATAGGTTGTACATAAGTTTTTTGAATTAGCAATACCTTCTGAACTGAAGAGTACATCCGAGCACTTCTCTGTGTTATTGTTGGCTTCCTAACAGTTGTTTCCAGTGGCTGAGCAATACTCTGTTGAGTTTCTTTATATATCTGTAATTAGGTATTCAAATAGTTTCTGTTTTCTCTTCTTCTGTAACTAACACTAGGAAGTCTATCTTAGTGCATACAGGTTTTTTTACATTTTTAATTTTGCCTTAGAATATAATAGTGCTATGTATTGGATATGTAAAAGAAAAAAACAAATGTAAGTGTTCCTTCTGGATAGGGCCTTCTGTCCCAGATTTTCTTAATGTGTCCCCTGTGTCATTCTTCCCAGGCATAAACAGTCTTATTTTAGTGTCTTCACCTCAGGAAAAAAACTTTTCCAAATCGAGTTCTCTCTGGAGCATTGTTTTCTCTCATGCTGGTTTTTGGGGGTTGTCCTTGAATATGTTTCACTCTTTGAGGCACCATGTTATTGTGGAAAGAGTGTGAATCAACTTGTCATTTACTCTTGAGGTGTACACTGCCTTGGTTTTCTCATCTCTAAAATGAGAAGAATACATTTCCATTAGGATTTTTGTGACACTTAAAAAAGAATGACATCTATGAATCCGATGGAGATACAGCAAAGACTGTCATAAGATGTAACTTGAATCTTAACCAAGACCCAAGTTCTCAACCAGATACTTTACAGACTGTTTGAGAGCAGTCTTGTCCAAGAGAAGTTTTCATTGGAATAGAAATATGATGCACTGCTCAGTATGGGAGTCACCAACCACATGGGGATTTTGAGCCCTTGAAGTGGGGATACCAGAACGAGGAACTGAATTTCTTATTGTG
>NW_027527566.1:141895-154106 GCF_008692635.1 Crocuta crocuta
ATTTCTTATTGTGTTTGATGAATTAAAACTTAAACAGCCATATGTGGCTAGTGCCTACTGTATTTGGGTAATACACTGGTAGAGAATATCTCCTTGCTTTTTTTTTTTAGTTTAATAATGAATACTCTTGTAATGATGAGAATTTCTGTGTAGGGAAAGCCAGGACTATACCATGAAAACTGATGAAATACTCTGAGACTTAGAAGACTTTGAGACATTTCTCAATTATGGTTCTTTAGGCAGATATGTACTCTTTGTCCACATAAGGCTGGAACTGGCTTCATTAGAACAGCCAACCAGGCCGCTTTGATCTTGTTAGAGCCATGATGCATTCCCATAACCAAGGGGATTGTCTGGAAAAATTGTAATACATGAGTAGTTTACTGAAGGGTCAAAACTAGATACATTAATGAACCAAGTTTAGTTTACTGAATATAAAGCCATATTTAAAAAAAATAAAAGGCATGGAAGAAATTTTAGCAATAATGAGCTAACCATTTGAGTTGGTGTCTTGCTTCCTCAGTGAGGCATTGTCTTAGACTTAAATTGATGGGTGAGATTTAGTTTACATTGTGAAGAATATAATAATAGGAGCAATTTTTGAGCCTAATTGCTAATAAAGTGAATAAACATTGGCTTATAAATGTTCCCATGTGATTCTGCGGTATCTTGTGTGTACATACTTAAGAGAAGTTCATTTTCAGATGTTCACATTTAGTCATATTTCTATTTAATAGTGTTGCATTTATAAATGTTGGAAATTATTACTTTAAATTTCAGTGGCATAGTTTCTAGAGTGCTTTCAGTTCATACTTGTAATTGTCTGAGATATGGGGAAAAAGCAGGCATGACATTTTATAAAATTACTATAAAATATTGGATTTGTGAAATATATCACAAAGCTTTGTTAACTATATGCAAACCCCTGATAAGGTATACTAAATGGTCAATTCTAAACCTATTAATATAAGATAAGAAATTATAATACAGATTATCAGTAAAAGGGGAAAATATACCTAATAACAACACTTTTTGAAAGTATTTTAACTTTAGGAATGCATTATAAAAACAAAAGTAAGTAATTATTTCAGAGCAATGGTGTCCTTTTAATTTAAGTGTTTGTTTTCCTTACTAGAGTTACTGTCTTAGTTTACTGTTTTACTATCTGATACTGGAGGAATCATGCTTTGGATATAAGGAGCTTGCCTCTAATTCTCTTGCTGTGAATGTCAGTTTGATGCGCCAAATTGATTAGGTTATAGTACTCAGTTATCCAAATGCTAATCTAAGCGCTGCTGTGAAAGTATTTTGTAGATGTTACCACCATCTACAATCATTTGACCTTCTGTAAAGGAGATTCGCCTTCATAATCTGGGTGGGCCTCATTAAATCAGGTTAAAAGCCTTAAAAGTGGAACTGAGCTTTTCTTGAGGAATATAAAATTCTTCCTAGGAACTGTGGCTTCCGCTGGTACCCAAGAGTTCAGCCTGCTCTTCCTGACAGCTTGTGCTGTGAATTTGAACTTGCCTAGGCAGTCCTCACAATTGTGTAAACCAGGTAGTTCCTGCTGCTGATGTTTCTCTGGTGAAACCCTGACTGATACACCTGCCATGCCCAGTCGCTGCCAGGGAGCTCCCCAGGGAGATTTTGGTCTCGGCATCCATGCTGTGCACAATTCCCAAAGCAATGACACCTAGAGGCTGTCAGTCACCTATACTCTTTTAAGCAGCTTCTCTCTTGAAAGGAAACCAGAGCAGCAAATGCGAATGGAAGCCACATACTTTTATAAGGATTACCTAGAATCTACAAAGTGTTAAATCCAGGGATTTCATTGCAGGACTTAACTTATTTGAGTTCTTTCTGAAGCTCCTTCATCTTCAGAATCACTGTTGTCCCTAGTTTTCTATTCTTTGCAAATCTCTTAATGACAGGTCTTACTGTAATCATTGTCAGATTATATTTTAGTTTGGGATTCTCTGGAAGCAGCCCAAAAGACAGGGATTTGAGTGCAGGTAGTTTGTTTAAGAGGTGACCACAGATGCTAACTGGCGGCAGGGTGAGAAAGTATGATTTCGATGGAAGGAAGGTTTTAAAAAAACAAAAAGGTAGTTTTTAAAGCCAGTTATTGCAGTGGATAAATGAAGTTTAATTTAGCCAGAGAACTCTGGGAGCTGCGTAAGACAACACCTCAGAGTTATCCCATCCAAAGACACGAGGGAAACGGAGTATTTATCCATCAGTTTCCCTGCAGTTGTGAAATTGATGGGAAACTGTAAGGTAGGTGCCTGGTTATCAGCATTAACACCCTTAACCCTCCATCAGCCTCTGCACGCAGGCAGAGTGGGCTCCAGAGGCCAGGGAGAGCCCTCAAAATCATAGGTGCTGGCAGCCAGAAACTTGCCCTGAAATGTCCCATGATGTGGGTGGGACACTAGAAGCGTCTGCTACATAATTACTAACACATGGCACAGAGTAGATGCTAAAGTTTGTTTAGTGAATTATTGAATGACTATGCAGACCTGGAAAAGAGCTGTCATATTTGCTTGAGGGTTTATTTGAGGTCCCAGGTCAAATTAGCTCTTTGCCAATCTGACTTTCAAACTGAAGGAGGATACAGATACAGGATTCTGAATCTTCCGGGGTTTGCTAGTTCACACTCAACCTCAAATTTGCCTTACTTTTAAAAATGCACACCTTAAAGAAAATTGCTCCTTTCTGCCCCCAACTTTCTAGAATACTCTGAAGAGTATGCAATAAAAGTGTCACCATTTTATGATAGTAATAAAGTAAAAAGGTATATTCTATCTATGATCATAATACAAGCTATTTTAGGACAAACTATGAGAAAAGGGAAACAAAAGTATAGAGATTTGGTAACTTCCTCCATAGAATTTCCAAAGGAAAAATAAATGATACCTGACCCAACTATTTTAAGACTACAGGGTTCTTTGAATGCACATTCATACTACCTTTTCATCCTGCTGACATAATTTGCTAAACAAGTACTGCTTAAACGGATTTCACATTACTAAGAGAAAAAGGCAACCCATACTATAAAGCATTAAATTGCTTGTTGGTAATATTTACAAAATTGATTTGTGTTGCTTGAGGTCCTAGAGGCAATGTGGAAACTTTGTAGCACTCTGATACAAAATAAGCCTTTTATCTTGCTCTGTGTATTTTCTCCCCTATGGTCCTGAGAGAGTTTTTGAATAGTGGAGTGCTTCATATTTCTGCAGTATATGAAGATCATAGAAGAGTGTGTAAATCGTTCAATAAATATTATGTTATTATTGCTAATTGATTGGATCCGTTTTCACCCTTGTAAAATTAATAAGAGTGGTCCTGAATCATATTGTGGGTATTGAGATAATTACCATGCACATAGCAACAGGGACACAAGCGTAACCTTTAGCAGTGCCTTTCAACAGATCCCTGAAAAAAACGCTGACCTTGAATAAACCATTATACCTGCTGTGTCCTGTTTTGTTTTAGTTGCTGTAGTTAGTTATAAAAATGGCCATATGCTCTCTCCCCAGATGGGAAGGTTACATGTTTGTTTTGTCCATTACAACCACACCCACATAGGTTAAGATGANTAAAAAGCCTGGTATATTCATGTGACTTTTACTCTGATGGTCAAGAATGAAGGGTCTGGGTACAATCCTGTCTGATATCAAACCCTAACTCTGCCAAGTTTACCCTGTGAGTCACCAAGAGCATATAATTGACGTTCTCAGAGTCTCAGTTTCTTAGTCTGCAAAATGCACATTATGCTAGTACAGAATCAATTGTAGGGTTGCTGTTGGGGTAAAAGGAGATACTTATAGTAACATCTGGCTTACCTTAAAATTTAAAACTGATAATTGATACATTTTTAAAGCCTTATGTTTTTCCTGTTGTCTTCAATGAATACCGATGACATGGTATATGCTTAGGAAAATAATCCTTAGGTTTTTAAGCATATATTTTAAAAACTTGACATCCAAGAAATTCTTTTCCAAAGAAGACAGAGAATTGGGACAACCTTTCATTAGGAAAATAATGCAAGTCATCTTCCTTTATCTTAATGACCAACAGTAATATTAATTTCCTTCAAGAAATTTTAGATAAAAAAGAAACCCATTTTCTATGATTGCTCATATCCTATTGGGATTTCATATTAAGTTATTAAGTATTTCCTGTCAATTGGAGAAATTTAAATGGACTATGTAGCAATGCTCTTGACTATTCATTTAGTAAAAGCTTTGCTCTATCACTATAAAAATATAATTCCATTTCAATATCAATTGTTGTGAGATATTTAATTTCTTTTCCTCCCTAAAGAAAACATTATATATCTAGTGGACAGAAAGCCTCATTAAACTTTGAAATTAAATCTCAGTTGTGAACAAGTCAGCTTAATCCCATCTCAATAGTATTTTCATTTTCAAGGGTTTTATAAGTAAGTTTTCATCTCAGCAATGACATATATACTTAGTGGATGATTATTCAGGTGAGATGAGATATTAATGAACAATATTAACAGAAAATGTCTACCAAATACTAAATGTAAAAGACAATGATTATTTCAAACCAGGGATTCTCAGAGTCCAACACATGAAAAGACATAGTTTACTTCCGCCAGTAATCATGACTGACAACAGCATTTATTTTACTTGGCAGGGGCAAAGAGGAGTGGTAGCAAGGTTCCCTGGGAAGGGTGTAACAGAATGCCTGTGGGGTTGTAAATTAAAATAATTCTGTAGAGTCTTCGGGCATGTTCTCCTGGGTGGCTGGGTTTGGGCAGCATTGTCAAATTCTTCCAACTATTTTCAGTAACTGTAATTGCATAGCACTGTCATTTAGATGCTCGTTTCACTTGGGGCACCTGGGTAGCTGCGTCGGATTCTGTGTCTCCCTTGCTCTCTGCCCCTCCCCCCTAATACTCTGTCTCTCTCCGTCTCTCAAAAATGAATACACATTAAAAAAAATTTAGATGTTCGTGTCACATTTAGACTTTAAATCACATGATTTGTCCATGTCTTTAGTTTTGAAATTTTTTTGTTTTGTTTCATCTGATTATCATGATCCAGGAGAGAGCATACTTCTTTATATTGTTGCAGGGATTAAACCGTACAGAATTGGCTACTGAGATCACTTGTAGGCCTGAGTACAATAGATGAGTGTTTGTGGTGTATGACTTTTTAGACCTCACATATCCCCCATTCTGCTCACTGTTGCTTATAAAATGTAACCTTTCTTATATTAGTGATAATGGTTAACATTTATATGGCATTTACAGTGATTTACATATGTATTTACTTATTTAGTGTCATGTGATTCACATATGTATTTACTTATTTAGTGTCATGTGATTTACATGTATTAACTCATTGAACCCTCAGGTTGCGCAGTGAATAAATAATGTTTTTATCCCCATTTTACATATTTGGAGTCTCTGGCAACAAGAGAGTCTTCAATTTGCCCAAGGTTGCTTTAACTAAAGATGGAAATATATAATAAAAACTAAAAATAGGGGTTACAGTAATATTAGGCAATATCAATACATACCAATTACTGAATTTTTATATAAGAATTCACTATTCATGGAGCACCTGAGTGGCTCAGGCAGTTAAGCTGCCAACTTCAGCTCAGGTCATGATCTCACGGTTCATGAGTTGGAGCCCCGCATTGGGCCCTCTGCTGTCATTCTGTGTCTCCCTCTCTCTCTGCCGCTCCCCTGCTCATGCTCTGTCTTTCTGTCTGTAGCAATAAATAAATGTTAAATTTTTTTTTAATATTTCACTATTCATTATTTTAATTTTCCCAGTATTGTTATAAAGTAGACATTATTCCTTTTCCTTTCCAGAAAATAAGTTCAGAGAAGTAAATACATTTTCTGCAGGTCCCACAGCTAAGTTAGTGGCTTAATTAGAATTGAAATGCATGTACTTCTGACTCTAAGACAGGTGCTCTTAAAATTATAAGGCATTATTTCTCAAGGAACCATATCAGGAAGGGCAGTAACTCATCAGCATAATATACAGCTTGAGTAACCAAAATCGAATAATTTTTTTTTGGAATGCAGTTTCATAGCAGTGTGGGAAGATACCTCATGAGTCCTGATACTCTGTATTTTGTGGCCATCAGAAAAGAAATGTCATTTCTTTTTCAATAATGTTTAGTTCAACTCTGGCCTACTTTTATGCATATTTAGATAGGAAGTGGTTTTTAAGATGAAACACATTGTTGAAGTTTTTGATTTATTCTCCTGCTTGTCATTTTAGACTTCTCATTTATTTTTCTTGACATGAAATGAATGTCCTTTACCTACTTCAAAATCAGTTTATATTTTCAATTTAATGCTACTAACTGCCATTTGTTGTAGCATTGAACCAGGCACCAAGAGGTATATATTCTGTTCATCGATCACTATTGACTTATTGGCTACATGATGCTGAATCCTCCAAATGACAAGTAAATAAGTTTTGAAATTGTGCCAATATTTTATCCACACTGTAACATTTCTCTGCTTATTTAAGAAATGCTACATAGTGGACAAGTTTTCATTTTTATCTGGTTGACAACATGTAACCTGTCATTTGAGATAGTGAAAGACTGATTTCCATCTACTTAATCAGCAGTTAACAGGTATGAAAGTCACACAAAGAAGGCCTTTAAGAGCTTTGGCTCTGAGATGCCACATAAGTAGAAAAATAGTGAATTATTTCCTGTACTAATTCTGATAATTGACATACATATTGTCAAGTAAAAATGCATGCTCTGATCAAGGCCTAACAGTGTGTGCTCTAAACTGTAAAGCAAACAGTAATCTTGCCTAGAGTTTTAACTTTGATTCTACATTGGCATGAATTCATTTCAACTTTACCAGCACCGATACTCAGTACTCAGCATTTTGCTAGAAGAGAAGGACAAAAAATGAGGAATTTCTAAATGAGCACCAGATTTACTTGTTCATTTTACCTTCAGTTTAGTTCTTTCTAAACTGCCCAATCTTCCTCCTGTTGTAAGTAATCCCTCCATGCCCAAGTTCTGATTTTATCTACTCTCCCTGGGAAAGGGTGACAAAATCATTCTTTTTGAGGGAACAATGGCCTTGTTGGCTTTTTGTTTAGTAATTGGTTACTAATTAATGATTAGTAATTAATTTCTTCCCTACCGCACTCAGTTAAAATAAATCCAGATAAATTACATATGCAGATATTAATGTTTGTATTTATAACTTGATGGCAAATTTTATTTAAAATTACAGAATAGAAACTTATCATATATATCATTTGCATTTCAAATTTTTGTATGGAATTGGGTAGGAAAGGTTGGTGTCTCGGAGCTCAAAATAAAAATGCTCTGGCGTCTTAAGTAGCTGCTTTTAGGTGAGCATCTGTCTTGATAAAGACAAAACAAATAAGCAACAAAAAAACCAAGGTGGGAGGAAACTTAGAAAGGAAATATGCCTTCAGAGAAAGAGTAGGGTAATCATTATTTAGCTAAGTAACAGTGATTAGCTGCATCTCCTTGTAAGTACATCCAAATAAGCTCGAAACAGGATAGGTGACAAAAGAAAGCTGAACAGGTGATTTTTCAAGCTGATAGTGTAACCAAAGCAAAGCCAGTTCGCTCCTTGATGAGCAAGAAACTGCAACCCATTCAGTTGTTGCCCAAAGAAATATTTATTTGTAGCAAATAAGGAGATCACCAGGGAATGGCCTCTAAAGCCTGTGATTCCCTGAGAGAGGGTGAGTGGATTCCTTTTGTTGAGGGTTAGGATGAAGCATAGATAGGGAAGCCATATCGTCCTCTGTAGAGGCAGGTATAAGGCCATGCATGCGCCTTAAGGAAACATGGCAATACACATATTGTATGTTATGCAAATGAGTCTGAGGCAGAGATTTTAGTAGTATTATGAGGTAAAGGTGACTGTAGGTCATACCAAAGGTCACCCCACGGTCCAGTCCATCTGCACAGGTGTGCCAGTTGGGTGTAACTCAGATGGTCTCAGTGGTCTGGACTGGCAGGAGGTTTTGTCTGGGTAGTCTCCATCTCCTGAGGGGTGGTTTAGGGTTTCTTTTCCTGAGTCAAGAGGAAAACCCAAGGGAAGAGCTTAAGGGGAAATGTAAGATAAGGATTAGTGAGTACAAGAAGGTGGACGGTCAAGGACAGGTCTTGGGGTCTAGCTGGTGACAGGAGGACAGTTCAAAAGAAGCCTGGACATTATAACACACTGAACAAAGGACTTGTCTATTTCAGAAGGGAAGTTGTCTACCTCCCAACAGAAAATAAATATTCAGACTTAATTTCATTAAATAGATTGATGTTGAAAACTGACCTCTGTGCCTCAGAGCCAGAGTACAACATGAAGACAGAGTTGGGGATAACAAGGATTATTATTATTATTATTATTATTATTGCTTTGCTGTGCAAAGGAGGTTGCAGCAGGCTATGGCCTTCAAAAAACTGCAAACATGCCCAGAGGAAAGAGTTGGGGGGGATTAATTGAAAAATACAGGACTTAGCTGGTTTTGACAAAAGTTGTGTACTTGATGCCAACCTCCTTTGTCATGTCTTTAGGCCGGTAGCTGATGAAATTTTGGGGTGATGGTGGGGGGGGTCTGGAGCTGATGACCAAGAAAGAATTCAAAAGATCTTTGGTGCAAAAAGGTGTTTTTATTAAAGCACAGGTTCAGGGCCTGTGAGCCAGAAGAGCTGCACTGGGGGTCGTGATGGGTAACTCATTTTATACTGTCAGGTTGGGATGGGGTCAGGGATAGAGTAAGTCTCTAAGGAATTTTGGAAGCAAGGTTTCCAGGACCTTGAGGGGCTCGCTGTTGCTAGGGAAATATCATTTACTGCCGTTTAATAAAACCTCTGTCATGAGACCCTTCACATGCATATTGGGGGGGCACATAAGCTTGGAGTATGATCGCCAGCATATATCTTGGGACCGTTGAGATAAAGGAAGTAGATGTACAGGATCCTCAAGGTTGGGATGTTAAGCTAAGGTTCTCTTTTGTCCCCAGCAAAGTGTCATCCTTGTGACAGCTGAGCTCCTAGAGGGAGATCACTGCTGGTCTCAAGGACTTGTTAGTGGACTGTAGGTAGTAAGGGAATTTAATTTTTCATTTGCCTTAGTTTCCCACATCACCATGGCAAGCACTTAAACCCCGTTCCTTTGTTCTTGGGTAGCCAGGAGTGTCTTAGGAATATCCTGCATATTCCACCAGGGGGCAGGGTGTGTGCCAGTATTTTGCCCTCATCTTGCCCTACACTCCCTCATCAGTAGTGGGTTGAAATAAAAGGCTGAGAAGGAAGAAGGGCAGGTTTGCAGAAGAGGCCAACAAAGTTACTTTAAAATCCAGCTTCACCGAAGCACTAGTGCAGCCATTTGGATTTTTGTTCATCTTTATATTTTTAAGCGGTTTCAAGATTTCTCTCCCAAAAGTCTTCCCACTTAGACCTAACAGGTGCCTGTTTCTCCTCATTCTTGGAAAACCTTGATATTATCAACTTCTAATTTTTTTATCTGATAATTGTTGAGTAGCATCTTCTTTTTTCAACTCCAAGTTTGAGTATTTTTATTCATTCATTCATTCATTGTGGTGGGGGAGAGAAGGGTCAGAGAGAGGGAGAGAGAGAGAATCCCCAGCAGACTCCACACTGTCCACACAAAGCCTGACAACGAACTGGGACTGACAAACTGTGGGGTCATGACCTGAGCCAAAATCTAGAGTTGGACACTTAACCAACAGCCACTTGGGTGCCTCTCCAAGTTTGAGTATTTTAGTTTTTAGCAGTGGGTACCAAATGAGCTGAAGGTAAATTTCTTCTAAGTAGCTACTCATAATTTGCTTCCTTGAGAAGAGGCACCATCTCCTTTTATAACATGGTTTTTTGTTGATTGATAGCCCTGATGAGCATCTTTTCATATACTAATTTATCTATTCTTTGCCCATTTTCCTGTTGATTTCTAGGCATTGACTATCGTGCATCTTAATATCTCGATGTTGTAAGCATTGTAAATAAATTTATACTGCTTATATGATGTTGAGGAAGAATACCTTTCTCTGCTCTGTGGTCCTTCTAACTGGACTCAGAATCAAATTGACATGAGACAGGTAAACAGAAGATAAAATTTAGTTGTGTACATACAGGGAATCCACCCAGGTGTGAAATTCCAAAGACAGTGAGGCCACAGGAAGGTGATAGGAGCTAAGGAGAGAGGTAGGGCCTGAGGACCCAAAGGGAAGAAGGCCATTAGCAGGAAGGAAAAAACCAGATTGTTCTCTTATGCACATGAGTTCCTTCAGTAAAGGGGGCCACTGTTGATAGTTCTCTTCTTGGTGTGCTCTCCTTTCCAATGTAAATTTGGGCACTTTGGAGGGAAGCAGAGCACCTTTCCTTTGAACTCAAAATAATCTTTGTGCTAAGGTGGTGCTTTAGGGGGTGTCTCATCCCACAACCATTCAATGTTCTTCTTTGACAATAAATATTTAGTTTCCAGATCATTAAATCTGTGTAAACTTAATCATTAAAGCTTTATTTTTATCTTATTTAAGAAGTCTTAATGAATTGGATGTCTGGGTGGCTCATTTGGTTAAGCGTCCGGACTTGGACTCAGGTCATGATCTCGAGGTTCGTGGGTTCGAGCCCTGTATCAGTTCTATGCTGACAGCCAGCTCAGAGCCTGGAGCCTGTTTCAGTTTCTGTGTCTACCTCTCTCTCTGACCGTCCCCTGCTCATGCTGTCTCTCTCTCTCTCTCTTTCAGAAATAAAACATTAAAAAAAAGTCTTAATGAGTTTCCCCAAACAAAAAGATACTCTTACAGTTTCTTCTGTTCATTTCAAAAGTTTGACTTACACATTGAAGTCTTCTATCCATCCAGATTTGTGTATGCATTTTATTTTCAACATTTCTGGATCCGTATTGGTAGATATGTTAGAACCTTTTAAACATTTCAGTCCTAGTGCTCTGTTTAAAAGTACTAGGGAAACTAACTTACTTGTATTTCAAATACCACCATATTTGGGTCATTTTGTCCTTTAATATTTTTCCATATTATTTTTCTTGTTTGCCTGTAATTGCACAGTTTGACAAAATTGTTTACTTGCTCTGACCCATCAGTTGTTTCTGTGGCATATTCTGAGTTGAACTTGGGGTCAAAGAAGTAAGTTAGTTTGCTGTATCAGGAAAAAGATGTCATTGCCCCCTTCTAGATTCATCTTTAGACCTGAAGCACTCGTTCTTCAGTGGCTGAAAGTGTTGGCTCTTGACACTTTACAAGTGAGTTCCTCCATCCCTGAGAATTGTCAGAGGCCAAAGGGAACTGCCTGTCCAAGGTCATGCCCCAATCTAGGACAGCCTAGTGGCTATATTTTAAAAATTAATTTACATGAACTTATCTATTAAGGTTATTAAAACTTAATTTTCTCTGTTGCGAATGTTTACCAGCTGGGTGTCTTCTGATGTGATTTGAAGTAGGGTTTGAGAGCAAACAATCAAGAAAGAATTCTTGAGACAAAAAGGTTGTTGTAGTAACTATTGGCGAGGGCAGGACTCATGAGCAGAAAGAACTGCCCTGGGGTGTGAGGAGGGAATGATTATATACTTTTAAGTTGGGAAGGGCAGAGAGAAAGCACGTTTCCAAAAGGATTTTCATATATTAAAGAAGACTCTCAGGACCCTGGAGGCGTGGCTGTTGTCAAGCTAAGGTGGTTTCCACTCCAGCAAGGCATTAGCATTAGGACAGTGGGGAGTTCCTGGAGGAACTTCACTCTCCGCCTGCCTCAAGTATGTGTCCGTGGGCTGCAGGTTATAAGGAAATTTAATTTTATCCACATTTCTTTTACCTTCGTTCTCTGCATCATCTTTTAAGATATTTGGGAAAGGTTAAAAATATTTAATATGTTTTAAAGCATTTGATATATTCTAGAGAATATATACTTATATGTGCCTATAAGTTTTAATTATAATAATAATGAATTCTCATGAACTTGAGACTCAAATCCAAAATGAGAAAGTGTTGGGGAAATATAATTAAAATAAAAATTTCTTGCCAACACAGAAAACCTCTCCAAAAGGGCAGAAGAAAAAGCAGTTTTACTATTGAATAAGCATTAAATCCGAATGCGATGTGCATCACAGGTCGTCCACTAAAGAGGTTGCAAAGGCAGAAAGAAATCTTACCCTTTTTTTTTTTTTTTTATAACCAAG
>NW_027527566.1:154137-156517 GCF_008692635.1 Crocuta crocuta
TACAGCCTTGTTCTCAAGTGAAAAATTAACCAGTCGTCAGGTAAGAGAACTTGACAGCAACATTTGTCACACATAGTTCATCCTAAATTCACTTGGTAGATGGGAGTGACCATCTGGGTTAGCTAATTGGTTTTATCCAAAGGACGAATAAATTTCTCATATCTTAATTATGGGTAATTTTGTTGCAAAGCTCCTGCTGAAATTAGGCTTCTGGCCTCCCACAGAAAATGGGAGATAGGCATGCTCTTTTCTTTGATGATTACTTTTCAGACATGGCTCCCAAGTCCTAGAAGGAAGGTATTCCTGGACTGTAAAGCTGGAAAGAAGCTTATTTGGATTTTTAATAGTTTTATGTACATCTCAGAGAAACAGGGAAAGAATTTATAATTAAAACTTTCCTTTAAAAATGCTCTCAAAGGTGGCAGGGGAAATTTAATTTTTTAATTTTTCTATTAGTATTCAGACTTACAAACATACATAATGTGATACCTGTCAGCAATTTATAATACCATTTTTTATATCCTTTCCCATAATTGATGTAGCCAGACTTCTTAATTTCTGCAAATACAACAAGTAGCAAATGGTATCTTTTTTTTTTGTTTTAGTCAACTCTTTACCCAACATGGGACTTGAATTCATGACCTTGACATCAAGAGTCATGTGCTCTACTGGCAGAGCCAGTCAGGTATCCCTGGGAAATGGTATCTTGTGTGTCTTTCAGATACTTCTTGTAAGCCACTTGAGATTTTCTCAACATCACCATCTCTTATTCCTGTTACTGTATAACCAGAGTGGCCTTCTAGCATTCTCAAGTAAGCAGAAGTAATAGTATTTGCCTCATGCCCTTCCTAAGCCTGGGGATTCCAGGCTTCTTGGGGATTCCGTGGTATGCTCTGGAATTCTGCTCTGTGGCCATGCATCTGGACCATGGGATGCACTTTGAATAGGGGATATGATAAATGGAGAGTATATTTTTTCACACCTCAGCCATCTCCTCCATGGTGGATTGACCTAAGATGTAATGAAACACCTTCTCAGAAGAGAATCCTATAGGATAATCAGTCACACTTAGCTGCAACCAGGTCATCAGTACACCCTCATCTTGGCTCTTCTTCCTTTTCTTTTCTGTTTGTCCCTCACTCCTGCTCCTAGGGATTACATTCTCTTATAAAGTAGTAGCTGAGGGACTCAGGTTAAGATATGATCTTAATTTTCATTTTGCTGATTATGTAGCCGGTATTCATCATAATTATTGAAATGCTTGTTCTTGTGTTTTGTTTGCTTTTATTGAGGGGATTTGGGATGTTTATTGTTTTTACCTGGAGAAATAGGGTTTCTTTACACATTCCAAACAGTAACGGTTAGTAAGTTATGTGTTAAGGTTTTTTTCTTTCTGTTTGTTGCTTATATTTTCTTTTTAGTTTACTCTTTTTCATTGACAGAAATTGTGAATATTCATATGGTTGAATTGAACAAACTTGCTTAAATAAATTATATCCTTTCCCCAGGTAAGAAATGTATGAGACTTGGGGCGCCTGGGTGGCTTAGTCAGTTAAGCGTCCGACTTTCGCTTAGGTCATGATCTCGCAGTACGCGGGTTCGAGCCCCAAGTCGGGCTCTGTGCTGACTACCAGCTCAGATCCTGGAGCCTGTTTCAGTCTGTGACTCCCTCAGTCTCTGACCCTCCCCTGCTCGCGCTGTCTCTCTCTCTCTCTCCTAAGAAATAAATAAAACATTTAAAAAAAAAAAAAAGAAAGAAATGTATGAGACTGTATTTTCTTCTAATAACTTTCAAGATTTGTTTTTTACATTTACGTCTCATTATGTATTTTGGGTTTTTATCCCCTCTGAAACTCTTAGTAATTGTAAAAAGTGTGTTTAAATTATGCTTTTATCTGTTCTGGATCATGTTCTTATAGAAAGCCAACTTGCTAAATTTTTATTATTTATAATGTTTGTAGCGCTTCTGGGTTTTCTAAGGTAATAAATCACTTCTGCATAATGATAATTTTTTTACATTCTAATACATACACACACATACACAGACACATATACAGACACAGACACAGGCGCACACACACACACATTTAAATTTCTTTTTCTATTGCACTAGCCAAGATCACCAGTAGAATGATTGGAATTAGTGCTTAAGTGGCTTTCTTACTAGTTTCTGAATTTTAAGAGAATCCTTCTAATATTTTTTATTATAAGGGATGTTTCTTCAAGTGTTTTGTCCGATTCTTTTTGTTGGGTTCAAGAGATTCACGTATATTCCTGGCTTACTGAGTTTCTGTACTCAAAGAGTGCTGAATTTTATTACATTCATCTGCATTATGAGCTCAAATTACTGCTCTTCTCCTTTCAACTGCTATTGTGGTCT
>NW_027527566.1:156794-157666 GCF_008692635.1 Crocuta crocuta
TGGACTATGGTCTTTACATATATACAAACATTAAGCTACCTTTGTGATCCTGCAATGTATTCATTTTGCTTATATTGTATTATAATTAATTCATTCTCTATACCATATGTTTTTCTAATACTTTGTTGGTGAATTCTTGCATGTATATTCATTAAGTGAATTTTGGTGGGGATTAAATTAAAGTAGTAAATTAATTTATGAAGAATCAGTTGCTCTCTTCTCTATTCTATCTTTCCACTAAGCAACAGAGTTACTCTTTTCTTTTTTGTCTATCAGCAGAATTTTGTCATGTTATTCAAAGATTTCTTCTTTTAGAACTTTTTTTTCTCTTAAACTAATTCTTGGGCATAGCAAGTGCTATTATTCTCTTTGCTGATTCTGAATTTGTTGGTTTTGTGTTTACTACTTGGAAGAGAATTTTTTTTCTTTTTATTACTTAAAGATTATTGAAATTAAACTGGGAATCTGTTGATTTGCTTAAGACCTGTGTAAGTTTGTCTTGATCAGCTGTTTTCTCTAGGTGTGAAACTCTCATCAGCAAATGATGATGACTTACTGCTACTTTCCAGCATTCTATAATATTTTAAGTTTGTGTTTTCTGTCTACCAGAACTTAAACTGGCTTTACATAGTGACCTGGAAGTGCTGCATTTGTTTTCACTGTTCTTGATGCTTATGATTTTTTATTTGACTTTGATTTTATTTGATTTGTTTATACTTGAATATATTTTTCTAACTATCCAAGTCAAGGTTGAATGGTTTCTTTCAGGGTGGACCTATATAAAACACAAATTGCAATACTCTTTCACATCCATTTCTTGTTCCATCCACTTTTTGCTATATATTTATATAATGGATGATTTCAAACTATAG
>NW_027527566.1:157695-160356 GCF_008692635.1 Crocuta crocuta
AGACTATAGTGTTAATATCATCAAAATTAGTTCTGAAATTTTTATTCCATCTGGCAACTATGTTTGCTTAACAGCTTGATGTGACAACACAGGCTGAACAGGGCATTATGCAGGCAAAAGAAAATAGCATTAGGCTTAAGTGAATCCAGCAACCAAATTGGAAGAAAAAACAGGGCACCTGTAAGGTGAATTCTACTGAAGTAGAGCTACTGCGAGAGAGATGACATCTCAAACATAAAACTCATAATCATGTTAAGGAAATGCACTTGTAGCACCCCACTGCAAAACATTTATGGACCTAAAAGAGAATATCACTGTACTTTTCTTAATTTTAAAATTCACTAGATAAATTAAAGAATAGCCACCTTTGAGAACCTATTGGCCTGAGAAATTAAGTAAACAGAACGGTACAAAGTATGCCTATATATGATGTGCAGAAAAATTAAAAGGAATAGAAGAACAACATCAAAGAAAATTTCCTTAGTATGAAAAAAGATGCTTGCAGATTCAAAGGGCTCACTAATTCTTTTGGAATATTGATGGGAAAGACATGAATTTAGATAAAATTCCTAAATTCAATGTGATGAAAATAAAATTTCCAAGTTTTTAGGGAGAAAGGCAAGTTACTTAAAAGGAGAAAGGATTAGACTATCAATAAAATTTCTCATAAGCAATCTGGAAGCTTCAGACAGGGAAAAATGTCGGAGTCCAGCTCCAGCCAGGTCCAGGGATCCCTGAAGGATGGACGTTGTCAGTGAGGGAAGGAGTGAGAGAGCCCTGAGATTCTCTCTGATCACCTGGCAGGTATCTCTGTCCTATCGGTTTTGGTGTCTTTATTTATAGGTCACACGTTAACATGGCATCAGAAAATGAAATTTTTACAACTGATAGTTCTCTGTGATAAGACGTTTTGGAAAATGTACAGAAACAGGTTTTACAGAAGTCTTCTTGCAGAACTACCCCAATTGTAGTGAGGCTGAGTAACTAAGACAATGACAGGGTGTTCACATTTTAATAACACTAAGATTAAGTCATAGGTTTGTAGTTACTCTTATCCATCCTCATCATAGTTGCCAGGGTAAGGGAAGGTGTTTGTGGAATGTAGGCCTTAGGGAAGGGGCCTACATCACCAGTTAGCAAAGGTATATGTAGTAACTTATGTTCTGCTCTTATCTGTTCCTTCTCTCTAAGTTAGGCTCTTTGTCTCCGGGCAAGACTTAATTGTCCGGTTATATTTTTTATGGCACTGGAGAGCCAACCATACCTTTAAGGAGTTTAGCTCATTTCCAATACATAGAATAGCGTCTTTGAGTGCATTTACCTTTGTGTCCAGTTTTATGATTTCTTGAATAGCTAGGGCATAGAGACATTTTTGGTTAGCTGATTTACATGTTGAGCTGTATGAACCTCTTGGACTAACGGAACGGTAGAAACAGAATTGTACATGTAAAGGTCAGTCTTTTATGAGTAAGCGTCATTAGCCTGTTTATAGCTCAAGGGAAAGTATGGAGGGAAACAGGACCTACCAGAGACACGATGTCTGTTCCCATAATCAAAAGAAGTTCCCACAATAAGTTCCTTCACGAGGTGCAGTCATCATACCAGGGCCAGAATAAGGGGGCAAGTCATTCCTGATACCGATCAACAAGGTGCCTTGGGGGTTGGTGCTCAAGCAGAAATAATTGAGTGGGGGTGGATATAGGTTGTCATCTGATTGACAAGAGACTGTGCAAAATCCTCACCAGGAGCTTTCTCGACTAGTGGGCTCAGAATGACTCCCAAGAGAAAAATAGTATGTGCATGATGTGGAGGCAAAAATGGTTGTAACACAAAAAATTTAATCCTAGCTATGATGTAATTCACTTTCCAGAGTGAGCGATGGACATGTGTGGTTATACAAAAAAATCATGACACATATTACCCATCTACCTTATCTCAGGAAGCTACTAGAAAGATGATTCTAACCAAACAACAAATAAATCAGAACAGAACCTTCAAAACAGGGAATGAGAAATAGGATAGGAAACAGTAAATAATAAAAAACCAGAGGGACACTGGATGGCTCACTCAGTTAGACATCCAACTTCGGCTCAGGTCATGATCTTACAGCTCTTAGTTTCAAGCCCCATGTCAGGCTCTGTGCTAAGAGCTCAGAGCCTGGAGTCTCCTTCAGATTCTGTGTCTCCCTCTCTCTGACCCTCCTCCACTCATGTTCTGTCTCTCAAAAATAAATAAACATTAAAAAATTTTAAAAACCCATTACCTGGCCATATTTGTATCTAATTGGATTGTGATATTCGGAATGCAGATTTGAAATATGAATACTAAGTAATGAGGCTTAGTAGTAATGATTCTTGGCAAATAGAAAAATGCTGCAAGGAAGAGACTAATCATAGGAAGGTTTCATAAGTACTAAACTATCTCATCAAAACCTAAGAGTGGGTGGAACTGCAAAGGAATTAATGCATTCTAAGTAGATTGTAAGAGTATAAAGCATTGAAAGAAGTTAAAATGTTGAAATTGTTTCATTGTACTGGAGTAAACTGAAGAAACATGGTCAGAATTTCTTTTGGTATATTTTAAGATAAATTTGTGTTTGATGATGAGCACAGAAGACAGATAAAAGTAGAATGACAATAAGAGCCAGTATAATGTCCAATT
>NW_027527566.1:160361-164349 GCF_008692635.1 Crocuta crocuta
CAATATAATGTCCAATTAATAAAGGAAAGAAAAGGAATTAATAGTAATGTAGCCAATCTAGCAAAAACAAAGAAAAATAATAAAATAACAGATAAATATAAAGTTTTATATTTAAAGTTTTATAACTATATGGAACAAAACCCAGAAAATAAATTATTAAATTGCATGTATAGTGGATGAATCCCTCTTATTGAATGAGAAACTTGAGGTTGGCCTGCAAAGAAAGTCTTTAGGCATATGTCATTCTGGACCTGATTTCCTCCTCCATACATCTGTCTGCCTCTAAACTTATAAAATCATTTTTTGCTTTATTATTCATATTTTTCATATACAACACATTCTTGCATAATATAGTTACTAGAATAATTTTGTATCATTTTGTTTACTTAAGAAATCTTCTGGGGGCGCCTGGGTGGCTTAGTTGGTTGAGCGTCCAACGTCAGCTTAGGTCATGATCCTGCGGTTTGTGAGTTCAAGCCTCACACTGGACTCTGTGCTGATTAGCATAGAGCATGGAGCCTTCTTCTGTGTCTCCCTCTCTCTCCGCCCATACCTTGCTCGTGCCCTGTCTCTCTCTCAAATATAAACATTTTTTTTTCTCAAGTGCGTAAGAATTTAATAGCAGTTGAAGCAAAAGTATGCTCTCAAGATGGGAGAGCAGGCAGACCCAAAGGCAGCAAGTGCACTGAGGGGTTAGTTGTCTTCCCTTTTTATTTGGTAAGAGTTATGGGTCATAGCTCGGGTGTCTTTCACTCGGGTGCCCCCAGTCATCTAAGGGCCTCCTCTAACAGGTCATGAGGGGGAGTTTTGGGCACTCTCTGATCCTTATCAGAACTGTCATGGCAGCCATCTCCCCCCAAAGGGTGTCAAAATCACAATATAAATATATTTAATGAAGGTATAGGTTACTGTAGGACAGTGGTTATAGGGAACCACTATAATCATGTGTGTACTTGGTGTTTTAATGCTGTTTGAAACGTGTTTCTGCTCTTATTTTCCTTTTAATTTTTTTAACGTTCTTTGTTTATTTCTTTCTTTCTTAGTTTATTGTCAAGGTGGTTTCCATATAACATCCAGTGCTCATCCAAACAAGTGCCCTCCTCCATGCCCATCACCCCCTTTCCCCTCTCTCCCACCCCCATGTGCCCTCAGTTTGTTCTCAGCATTCAAGAGTCTCTCATGGTTTCCCTCTCTCCCTCTNGCTGGGTTTTTTTTTTTTCTATATTGTTTATTTCTGTCCTGATTTTATCATTCATCTTCTCCTACTCGGTTTGGGGTGCTCTTGTTGCTTTCCTTCTAGTTCCTTTAGATGCGCTGTCAGATTTTGTATTTGCATTTTTTCTAAATTTCTTGAAATAGGGCTGGAGTGCAATGTACTTTCCTTTTAGGATTGCTTTTGCCACATCCAATAGAGTTTGGATTGTTGTATTTTCATTTTAATTTGTTTCCATATATTTTTTAAATTTCTTCTCTAATTACCTGATTGGCCCATTCGTTCTTTAGTAGGGTATTCTTTAACCTCCATGTTTTTGGAGGTTTTNATTCCTCCTGATGGATAGACCCTATAATTATTATATAATGCCCTTCTTCCCTTGTTACTGCCTTTACTTTAAAGTCCAGGTTATCTGACAGGAGTATAGCTACTCCTGCTTTCTTTTGCTTTCCAGTAGCATGATAGATATTTCTCCATCTCCTTACTTTCAATCTGAAGGTATCTTTCAGTCTAAAATGAGTTTCTTGTAGACGGCAAATAGATGGATTTTTTTTTTTTTTTTATCCATTCTGCTACCCTGTGTCTTTTGATTGGAGCACTTAGTCCATTTACATTCAGTGTTATTATTGAAAAATATGGGCTTAAAGTCATTGTGTTTTCTATAGGATTCATGCTTGTGGTGGTGTCTCTGGCACCTTGCGTTCCTTGCAACATTTCCCTCATAGAGTCCCCCTCAGGATTTCTTATAGGGCTGGTTTAGTGGTGAGGAATTCTTTGTATTTTTGTTTATTTGGGAAGGCCTTTATCTCTCCTATTCTGAATGACAAGCTTGCTGGATAGAGGATTCTTGGCTGCATAGTTTTTCTGTTCATCACGTTGAAGATTTCCTGCCATTCCTTTCTGGCCTACCAAGTTTCAGTAGATAGGTCTGTAACCATTTTGATAGGTTTCCCTTTGTATGTTAGGGCCCTTTTATCCCTAGATGCTTTCAGAATTCTCTCTTTGTCCTTATGTTTTGCCAGTTTCACTATGATATGTCATGCAGAAGATTGATTCAAGTTACGTCTGAGGGGAGTTCTCTGTGCCTCTTGGATTTCACTGTTTGTTTCCTTCCCCAGATTGGGGAAGTTCTCTGCTATAATTTGTTCAAGGACTCCTTCAATGCCTTTCCCTCTCTTTTTCTTCTAGAGACCCTATGATATGGATATTGTTCCATTTGATTGTACCTTTCAGCTCTCGAGCTCTCCTTTCATGTTCCTGGATCTGTTTATCTCTCTTTTTCTCGGCTTCCTCTTTTTCTATAATTGTGTCTTCTAATTCACCCATTCTCTCTGCCTCTTCAATCCATGCAATCCATGCATTCCTTTTATCATGCATCTCATTTATTGCATTTTTTAATTCATCACAGCTATTTTTAAGCTCCATCATCTTTGTAGCAATATTTTCCCTGATGTCTTCCATGCCTTTTTCAAGCCCAGTGAATAATTTTATGACTATTGTTCTAAATTCTTGTTCACTTATGTTGTTTATATCTGTTTTGAGCGGTTCTTTAGCTGTCATTTCTTCCTGGAATTTCTTTGGAGGAGAGTTCTTCCATTACGTCATTTTGGCTGGCTTTCTGTCTCTTGTTAGTTTTAAAAGCTTGTTTTGCACTCTGCACCTGCGAGTACTGCTGTATTAAAGAAGGCTTTTTTACTGTCCAGGGCCTGTCCTTTCAGGAATTGTTCTTTGAATGGTGTCTCTTGTTGAGACTTTGGTTATTTTATTTCCCTACTCATAGTGGTATTTGGTACTCTCCACCATGTGTACTTTGGCTTGTTTCTTGAGGTAGCTGCTATAAGGTTTTCTTAGCAGACTCTGTCTTCTTTTCCTCCCCAGCTCCTGGATTCTTTAATGGTTCCAATGGCTTCAGGCCTTCTCCATTTGAGAGATGAGTCAAGTGAAATGTATGGAGCTCCCTACTTCTCTGCCATCTTGCCTCCTCCAAAAGTAAACAAACATTTGGGGCTCTTGGGTGGCTCAGTCGGTTAAGTGCCAGACTTTGGCTCGGGTCATGATCTTGCGGTTCATGGGTTTGAGCCCCGTGTTGGGTTCTATGCTGGCAGCTCAGAGCCTGGAGCCTGTTTCTCATTCCATGTCTCCCTCTCTCTCTGCCCCTCCTCCACTTATGCTCTGTCACTCTCTGTCTCAAAAATAAATAAACTATAAAAATTTTTTTAAAAATTAACAAACACTTTTTAAATCTTCTGATTATTTTAATTTCAATGTATTTATATTTTATTAAGGTGAATAGAGATGCCTGGGTGGCTCAGTCAGTTAACCTTCTGACTTCAGGTCATGATCTTGTGGTCTGTAGTTTCAAGTCCTGCATTAAGGTCTGTGCTGACAGCTTAGAGCCTGGAGCCTGCTTCAGATTCTGAGTCTCCCTCTCTCTCTGTGCCTCTCCCCCACTTGCACTCTGTCTCTCTCTCTCAAAAATAGAAACATGAAAAAAATTGTTTTTAATTAAGGAGAATTGACATATTTGCTATTTAGATTTTTTTTTTTACAGGAACTCAGTATTTCTATTGGTTCACCAAATTTTTTTTATATCTTTCAATAGAAGTTTTATTTTTTTATACGTGTTGTACTTTTCTTGATTTATTTCTGGAGTTATTATGGATTCGTTTGTTTTTAAATTGCATTTTTTCTTAATTATGGTAAAATGCATATAACATAAAATTTAGAATCTTACCCCTTTTTAAATTGTATACTTCACTGCTATTAAGTACATAC
>NW_027527566.1:164706-167477 GCF_008692635.1 Crocuta crocuta
TGTTCCCACCACTGTTTTCTACTTAAAAATTAATATTTTTAAAATTCAAAATGGATGAAAGACCTAAATGTGAGACAAGAAGCCATCAGAATCCTCGAGGAGAAAACAAGCAACAACTTCTTTGACCTCGGCCACAGCAACTCTTAGTTGACACATCTCCAAAGGCAAGGGAAGTAAAACCAAACATGCACTACTGGGAACCTCATCAAGATAAAAACCTTATGCACAAAATGGAAACAACAAAACTAAAAGGAAGCATTAGGAATTGGAGAAGATACTTGCAAATGACGTATCTGATAAAGGGTTAGTATCCAGAATCTATAAAGAACTTTCCAAACTCAACACTGGAAAAACAAATAATCTAGTGAAGAAATAGGCAGAAGACATGAATAGATACTTCTCCAAAGAAGACATCCGGATGACCAACAGACCCATGAAAAGATGCTCAACATCATTCATCACCAGAGAAATACAAATCGAAATCACATTGAGATACCAGCTCACATGGGTCAGAGCAGCTAAAATTAACAACTCAGGCAACAACATGTCGGTAAGGATCTAGAGACACAAGAACCCTCTTGCACTGTTGGTGGGAATGCAAACTGGTGCAGGCACTCTGGAAAACAGTGTATAGGTTCCTCAACTAAAAGAAGAATTACCCTATGACCCAGCAATTGCCCTACTAGGAATTTATCCAAAAGATACAGGAGTGCTAATGCATAGGGGCACATGAACCCCATTGTTTATAGCAGCACTTTAAGCAATAACCAAAGTATGGAACAAGCCCAAATGTGCATCAGCTGATGAATGGATAATGAAGAAGTGGTATACACTCACACATGCACGCGTGCACACACACACGCGCACACACACACACACACACACACACACACACAGTGGAATATTACTCAGCCATTAAAAAGGAATAAAATCTTGCCATTTGCAGCAATGTGGATGGAACTAGAGGGTTTTATGCTAAGTTAAATAAGTGAATCAGAGGAGGACAGATACACAGTTTCACTCATGTGGAATTTGAGAAAATTAACAGAAGACCATAGAGGAAGAGAATGAAAAATAAGTTACAGAGAAGGAGGGAAACCATAAGAGATTCTTAAATACAGAGAACAAACTGAGGGTTGATGGGGGTGAGGTGCTGGGGAGGTGGAGAAAATGGTCATGGGCATTGAGGAGGGCACTTGTTGGGATGAGCACTGGGTGTTGTATGTAAGTGATGAATAATAGGAATCTATTCCTGAAGCCGAGACTATACTATATGTTACTTAAGTTGATAATAAATTATTTTTAAAAATAAATAAAAGTAAAAATAGTTCAGTTATATTTTTGAATGATCTCATTGTGTGGATTAGAATTATTGATTCCATATTAATTTCATAGCCAGTGGCCATATTGCATTTGCTAACTTTTTATGCATTTTTCATAAATCATATTCATGATTCTCATAAATATTCTAAGTACATAATGGAAATATAGTGTCTCTTTTCCAATATTTAAACTATTAGGAAAGACAGTCTCCTGCTTATAGTCTTTCCAGCCCCCATTTAGCTGCGTAAGAATGGGCCTTGGGTGTGGAACATTCCCTTACCAAGAGATAGAGTCCACACAGCCTGTGCCCAGCTTATCACCTTGTGTGGGAATATTTTTCCTTGTTTCAGACTCAGTGAGTACTCTTTTGTCTCTGCTGAAAGTGTGTACGTCATATGGTACCCGGCCAATCCCACTGTTACATCTTTCCTCTGAGAGGACGGGACAGAGTTCCCTTCACTGTGGCACCAGAAGTCTGTGTGTCAGTGAAATATCCTGCATCTGGCCACTGGGAGAAACCCACTGACCATAAGGGACTGATGCCCACCATTGAAGCTGACCTTGCTGTCCCTTCTCTGTGTAAGTAAAGTATTCCATCCAGTGCTTGACTGTAGTGTTTTCCTTGGCACTTCTCATACCAAGATGCAGTGGGCAGAAGTGTTTAGAGTACCCCCCCGGGATTGCATGGTGGTCTACACCTTTGGGATTGATAATTTGTGCATGGTGCTCTGCCAGGATAGAGCTCTCCTGCATTTTTAAACTGGCTGCATTTGCAGTGGTGACGATGGTGAGCATTGTCCTCTCCACCTGAGAGCAGTGGAAAAGCATTGAGGATTTCAACCAAGGTTATTGTCTTTGTTTCATCTGTCCTCATTTCTTTTTTAGATATTCCAGTTATTTATAGATTACTGCTTTACATGCCAGTCTTCACATCAGTCATCTCTCATCTCTCTCTCTCTCTCTCTCTCTCTCTCTTTCTTTTTTGCATCTTTCATTTTTTCTGACTTACTTTTTGGGAGAACATCTATGCCTCATCCTTTACATCAATCCTAATTTGCACTTTCTTTTTTTTCAGTTGCTTTATTTATTTTGAGAGAGAGAGCTAGGGAGGGGCAGAGAGAGAAGGGGATAGAGAATCCCAAGCAGGTTCCATACCATCAGCATGGAGCCCGTTGTGGGGCTTGAACCCACAAACTGTGCAATCATGACCTGAGCCAAAACCAGGAGTCAGAAGCTTAACTGACTGAACCACCCAAGCGCTCTGTAGTTTGTGCTTTCTCAAGTGAGTTTTAATTTTGCTTTTTCCCCTTTTTGTTTTCTCATCAGGTTTCCTTATTTTATTATTTCAGTTTTCTCTTAGAATATTATCTGTTTTCTGCCTTTTCATTGTAGTCTTAAGATTCTCGAGATTCCTGGTTCCCCTTTGATGAAGAGTAATGCCAGTTTGA
>NW_027527566.1:167561-168001 GCF_008692635.1 Crocuta crocuta
TGAAGAAAAGTAATGCCAGTTGGAATAATTTAGGGACTTTTTTAAAAAGACCCACACTGAGCCCCCTACATAGACCTCCTAAAATCAGAATCAAAGGTCCCAGTTGATGAATATGTACTTTAGGAAGGTGGTACTTCTCCAAATCTATTTTATTGGTAGTACATATCATCTTTTAACATTATTTAACTTGTTATCTTTATTGTTTAACCTCATTAAGATGAAAAATTTATGTAGGCAACCATTTTTTAAACTTTTGTTCACTGATGTATCCTTTTTCTCTAGGAAGGCACGTGGTTACTAGTAAATATTCAGCAACTATCTGATAAATTTCAATGAAAATTGAATGATAAATTTCAATGAAAATTTTCAAGTAAGACCTAAAACTCTATTCTTGATAAATATAATAATTATCCTTACTTCTTACACTTTCAGCATAGAAT
>NW_027527566.1:168015-171815 GCF_008692635.1 Crocuta crocuta
AAGCAAAGTATGTGGGGGAGGAAAAATAATTTTCCTTCTTCCTTTCTAGGTTTTTGGCTGAGATGCCCATATAATAAAAGACAGATTAACAGGAGAAAGATAAATAGAAGTTCAATAATATGTATACCTCCTATAGAAGAACCCATGAAAACTGAGTAAGTCTCTGAAATGGCCCAAGCCACCACCTTAAATAACATCTTCACTTAAAGACAAAAGATGTGTAGGCAAGGTCAGTTATAGGAGGTTATCAGGGAAAGCAGAGTAAACAGGGCAGGATTGTTAGGCAGGTTTAAATTCTTGTCTTCTAGGTAGAGAATGAGGAATATGGCAGAGCAGAAAGAGGACCCTAGCTTTGCCTTGTCCCGTGAATACAGACAGATAAATATCAAATCATGTTAAATACCCCAGAAATCAGCCTAAATCCTTGCCTATTCATTGATTACAGACTCATCCTTTCTTTCCTATTACAGAGAAAGAGCCTTATAAATGATTTTCTTTATAAATATAAATTTCACTTACAGAAGGGTAACTTCTCAGTTTTCAGAGCTTTTCCATTATCTGATATTTCTTAAAAGTAATCAGCCTAAAATAATCCTATGCCAAAGAGGCATAAGGGGTAGAATATCTTGCATCCCTGCAAGGACTACTTGAAATAGATATCAATAAAATGGAGGGGCTCCTGGCTAGCTCAGTCATTAGAGCATGTAATTCTTGATCTCAAAGTCTTGAGTTCAAGCCCCACATGTGGTGGAGTAGAATGGAATGGAATGGAATGCCATTAGTACTGTGTTCACTGGCAAGCCAGTTATTAAAGTACTCCATTTACCTAACCTTTGAGTTCAAATTCATCCTTAAATTCTGTGCTTTTTATATTTAAAATATTTCTTGAATCTGGTCACTTCTTACAAAGACATCTCTAATGCTAACACTTTGTTCAAGCCATCTTCAACTCCCATAGGAAGTATTGTCCTAGCCCCCCTACTTAATCTCCCTTGGTCCATTCTTTGCCATGGATAGTTATTCTCCATGTAGCAATAAGACTGATCTTTTAAAGTAATACCTGATCGTGTCTCCTTCCTGACCAAAACCTTATAATTGTTTTCCACCCACTCACAATACAATTAAAGCTCCTTACCTTGACCTACCAAGATGCATCTCCTGCGTTATTTTTGAACCTCACTTCTTTGATCTATGACACTGTACTTTATAACAAGAAATATGTATTTGATCCTGTCCCTGTTTCTGGCACAGAGCTCCTAAAACCTTTGGAATTTCCTTTGATAAGAGCCATGAAGGGGTCTTTGGTTGTGTTAACGAAGTGACTTTTGGACCAGCACCTAAGAATAGGGGCAGGTTGCCAGGAGAGCCAACCATGTGGTTCAAGGGTTGGAGCTTTTAGTCCAGGGAGAGGAAAGGGGCTGGAGATCGAGTTCAATTGCCAGTGACCAGTGACTTAATCAATCATGCCTTTGTAAGGAAGCTTCCAAAAAATCCAAAAGGACAGTGTTCAGAGAGCTTCTAGGTGGGGGAGCATGTGGAGATTTTGGGAGTTACACTGAAGCTCCTTGCCTTTTCCCCCTATTTTGCCTTTTGTGTTTCTTCTATCTGGTTGTTCCTGAGTTATATCCTTTTATTATAAACTAGTGATATATTAAGTAAAATGTTTCTCTGTCTTCTGTCAGCTGCTCTAGCAAATTAGTTGGACCAAGGAGCGGGTCATGTGAACCTCTAAATTACATAGCCAGTCATTCATAAGCACAGGTGATAACCTGGACTTATGACTGGCATCTGAAATCCAAGGAAAGGGGGATCTTTGGAACCTCCAGTCTACATCCAGTTGGTCAGAAGCACAGGCGATAATCTCAATGTTTATTATTGGTGTCTGAAGTAGAGGGGAGAGGCAGTTTTATCGGACCTACCCATAATATGTAGGGTCTGATGCTCTCTTCAGGTAGACAGTGTCAGAATTGAGTTTGAATTCTAAGACACCCAATTGGTATCTGGAGAATTGGTGGTGGTATGGAGGGAATCCNGTGGGTAGAGAACCATTTAATATAATCATCTCTCTCCTTTGCTCACTCAAATCAAGCCACAGTTGCCTTCTTGCTCATGTCATTGCTTATATATCATTGATGCCAAGTTAATTCCAACTAGGAGTTTAACCACTTGATAGTCCCTCATTTTTCCTCATTCTACCCATGGCTTGCTCCTTCCCATTCCTGAAGTTTCTGTTCAAATGTCACATCTTCAGAGAGCCCTTCCCTGACCTATCTCTACTCTGTTCTATTCTTTCTCTTCATATGACTAATTAAGACTTGAAAATATTTATTTACATTGCAATGTAAGTGCTGTAAAAGCTGAAATACCATCTATATTATTCATAGGTATATCTCTGGTATCTAGAGTAATACTTAACATAGAATAAGCAGTTTGCAAGAACAGGGGTACCTAGATGGCTCAGTCAGTTAAGTGTCCGACTTCAATTCAGGTCATGATCTTGTGGTTTATGGATCCAAGCCTGCATTAGGCTCTGTGCTGACAGCTCAGAATCCAGAGCCTGCTTCAGATTCCGTGTCCCTCCACCATCTCATTGCCCCTCCCCTGCTCACACTCTGTCTCTCTCTGTCTCAAAAATAAATATTAAAAAAATTTCTAAGAAGAAATTTTTATTAAATGAATGGTAAATGGATGAATCCATGAAGTCATCTAAGAATTACACATCTTTATAGAATATGTCACATATGATTACATGCAATTTATCTACTAAATTATGGAAGTTCATACCTTATAAATAACTGTCCATCTCCAGTTGAAGGTGATTGTGTCAAATGTATACATGATAATAATAGCATTTTACTACCTTTATTTCTAGGTTCTGTTTCTTGCTTTAATAACCCTAGCAAACAACATCCTCTTCCATGACTCTAGATTTACCACCTTGCACATACTCATTTTGGACACGCATAAGGAAAGAATCCATGATCTTAAGGATAATTCGGTAGTAACTTGCCAAAGTAAAGTGCAAAGAGAAAAAATAATTTTAAAAAGGAGAATATCCAAGAACTATAGGGTAATTTCTCAAGGTGTAATGTGCATAATTTTAACACCAGAGGAAAGAGAAGCACAAAGTTTTGAAGTTTAACAGCTGAGAAATTTTGAAATTAAAAATAGACAACAACTTTCTTCTCACAAAAAATACCCTGCACCTTGGCATATCATATTCAAACTTCAGGAAACCAAAAACAAAGAGAAAATCTTACATGAAGCCACAGGGTTAAAAAAAAATTGCAAGTTAGAATTTTTTATCTGACAAAATTATTATTCAAAAATGAAGAAATAAATCCATTTTCTGACAAAAAAAAACCCAGACAATATATTGCCACTAGACCTTCCCTGCAAGAAATGCTGTTTAAAGTAAGACTAGTTAGGGTACTCTGGGTGATTATAGCATTTGGATAAGTGAAATGAACTACAGAAATGTCTTAAGAGACAGGAGGGAACAAATTGGGATACTCTGTTATAAGAGACTACACATATAGCAGTATAGTGTTATACTTTAAAAAAGTAGAAAGTAGACAAGTAAGTTTACAATATATGTTGGAAATCCTTGAACAGCTACCAAAAAAAAACTTTTTTAAAAGTATATTGTGTTTCCTAAGAGTGGAGATAAAATGAGATTATATAAAAGACCCATTTTAAAACCAGACAGGCAGGGGGAAAAAAGCAGAGGGTTGGGGGATAGAGAATAAAAGAAACAAAAAAAGATGCAATGTTTGTAAATGTTATAAACATGGTAGAAA
>NW_027527566.1:172004-172359 GCF_008692635.1 Crocuta crocuta
AGAGAGATTCAGAAAAGTTGAAGGAATGGAGAAATATATACAATTCTAACTCTTAACAAAAGAAAGATGGGGCAGTAGATTAATTTCAGATAAACTCCAAGCCAAGAAAAATGATCAGAGGTAAAGAGGAGCATTATATAATGACAAATAGATCAATTCTCAAAGAAGACCTAACAACCTGAAATATGAATGTACCCAACAGAAGAGTGCAAAAAATATGTGAAATAAAAACTGACAAAACTAAAAGGAGAAAAAAATCCACTATTATCGTTGGAGGTTTCAACATCCTTCTCTTAATAGTTGAAGTTCAAGTAGAAAAAAATTAGAAATATAGTTGACCTGAACATCACTATCA
>NW_027527566.1:172375-177843 GCF_008692635.1 Crocuta crocuta
CTGAATATCACTAGCAGTCTACTTAATCTGATATTTATAAGCTACTCCATCTAATGATGGCAGAATACACATTTTTCTTAAGCTCACTTGGAATATTTACTAAGATGAACCACATTCTGGGTCCTAAAACTCCCATTAAGAAATTTAAAAGAAAAGGAATTACATAAAGTATGTGCTCAGACTACAGGGTAATTAAAATAGAATTCTTTAACAGTAGATAGCTGAAAAATCTCCAATTATTTGGAAATTAAACAACACACTTCTAAATAACACGTGGCTCAAAGAAGATGTATCAAGAGAAATTTAAGCATGTTTTTAATTAAATGAAAATTAAACCTAACTAAAATTTGTGGGATGCAGTGAAAGCTTTATTTAGATACTCCGCCCTCCAGGAGATGGAGCATCACTTTTTACTCCTTTGGTGTAGGCTAGGCATAGTGTGTTCCTTCCAGAAATTAAGTACAGTTTGGAAAGGGGAGGAAAAGAAGAATTATCCAGTGGGGAAACCTAAGCAACACTACCTCAACCAGACACTCACGGTTAACATCAACAGTGATAAGTTGTGTTGATGTGAAGAAAATGACATTTTATCTTTATGCTCTTTCCCCCCCTCAAATACATAATTCTGATCTAATCATTAGAAACACATCATACTCATCCCAACTGGCTGAAATTCTACAAATTACCTGACCAATAATCTTGATACTGTCAAAGTAATAAAAAATGAGGAATGTCTAAGAAACTATCATAGCCACGAAGAGCCTAAAGAGATATGATAATTACATGTAATGTGGTACCCCGGAACAGCAACAACAAAAAAGAATGCGAGATAAAAAATGAAGGAAATCTAAGGATTAAAAGACTTTTTTGTTTGTTTGTTTATTGTTTATTGTCAAGTTAAAAGGACTTTTGTTTGTAATAATAATGTATCACCGTTGGTTAATTAGTTGGAAGAAATCTATTGAGCTAATGTCATGTAAGATGTAATAGAGAACAGGGGCGCCTGGGTGGCTTAGTCGGTTAAGCGTCCGACTTGCGCTTAGGTCATGATCTCGCGGTTCGTGGGTTCGAGCCCCGCGTCGGGCTCTGTGCTGACTGCCAGCTCAGAGCCTGGAGCCTGTTTCAGTCTGTGACTCCCTCTCTCTCTGACCCTCCCCTGCTCACGCTGTCTCTCTCTCTCTCCTAGAAATAAATAAAACATTAAAAAAAAAAAAAGATGTAATAGAGAACAGATGTCTAGTGTATGGGAAATCTGAAATTTCTGACCACTTAAAAACTGTTCTAAAATAAAAACCTTTATTTTTTAAAAAGCGGTGAGGAATTGTTTCCATGTGCAGGTAGATCCTGACTTTATCCTTTCAGGGTAATGATGTTCTACAGTCCCCACTTCCACATAAACTCTGCTCATTTTGAGTTTAATAGGAAATTTAACAGCTGAAGACCTATTTTAGGAGGCTCTGTGACTAAAGAGGATTGTCAACATCTCTTTCAGGAACCTGGAGTGTGTCCTGCTTAAATGTAACTCAGGCCTGCTCAACCAAAGCTCTTCTCTAAACTCTCCATCTCACCCCATCTTCCTGTCCCATAACAACTGAACCACATAGGGAATTCTTAGTGCAGTATTTTCCCTGTATATGAGGAAAACTACTGCACAAATCAGTTTCATCTGTGGAGGGCAGAAATAAGATGTAAATATGAGAAAGAGGAGAGAAGAAAAAACTGCAGTTATGAAAGTAAGGTTTGTTTTCCTCTTGAGTCCTTTGCTGGTTTCCTGGCAGCCTGCACTGGTTGGAGGTATTCTGCCCTCTTGATGGGTCATCACAGGAGGCAGTCTGGTTGTTCGTGGCTTCTCCAGAAGACCTAGGGACTTCAGCTGTGCAGTACACATGACAGGCTGCTTCCGTATTATGTCTTTCACAGTCCTTCTGAGCACTTCCATCTTCGTTATTCCAAGTCAGCATCTTTGCCCTTAGAGAATTTCTCTCCCTTCTCTGTAGCAACAGAACTTTTTCCTTCCTTTCCCTCAAGCCCACAACTCCATTTCCTTCTTAAGACATTACAGTCCTAAATTCATATAGTTGTGTTCCATTTTCCTAGCATCATCTAACTTTCCTGACATCCTGAGGCATTTTTATATGCCTCCTTTATTTCTTTGCAAACTTTTAGAAATAAAGTTTCCATATTTTTTGCAATGCATACTCAATATCACTGGTACTGTGCTGCAAAAAGTTGTAGCTGCAAGTCAAGTATTAGTTCTGCTCGCTTTCCCCCTTTATGAGGGGAGCCTCCACATGTCATTTCCACATCAGTTTTGTGCCTGAAAATACTAGCATCGGTATCACATTGAATGTTTTAGAGCATAATTCCAAGAACTAGTATTTATTCTTTCATGCCTTGAGAAGATCCTGAATTTACTTGGTTATTTAATTATCAGTAGATTTTTCTTTGAACCAGGGCAAGCTGAATTAATGATTTCTCTTTGGAGTACAAGTTACATTTTTTTAAAATAATTTTTCATGTTTATTTATTTATTTTGAGAGAAAGACAGGAACAGAACATGAGTGGGGGTGGAACAGAGAGAAGGAGAGAGCCCAACATGGGGCTCGATCTCACAAACCACAAGATCTTGACCTGAACTGAAATCAAAAGCCAGACACTTCACCACCTGAGCCACCCAGGTGTCCTCAAATTATGGTTGTTAATGAGCTAATGATCCCATTTCCTCTTCCTCAAGAAAGGAAAGAAGTCTGTGCCTGTTTGTGTGTGTTTGTGCGTGCGCACATTTATTTTTGTTTAATTTACAATGATTGCTTCCAGTCTGGGATTTTGATTCTTGTTGGATTTTTGTTGAGGTGGTTTGTTTTGAATTTTTCCAAAATGCTTTGCCCCTCTTCAGTGTCAGTTGTGTGTTCCTACTATCTCCCGATTTTCCAGGTAATAATTTATTTTTTGCTGAGGCAGAAAGTCATTACCATTTATGCTCTAGTGTTATTCTTTAGGCTTTTCTAAGTGAAAAACAATGAAGTTATAAGCAGTATAAATATGTTCTCAATTTTGAGATTTCAGTGTCCATTCTGGAAAAGGGAACTCATGAAATGAGTGAAATGCAATGGTCAAATTAAAAAAAGAAAAAAGATGTTCAAAAGCAACTTAAGGATAGAAATATTCTGTAATCCACATCTTCCAGTATGGTGGCCATTATGCACCCATGGCTACTGAGCCCCTAAGATGTGGCTAATGCAACTGGGGAATTGAAGTTTTAATTTTATTTAGCTTTACTTAACTTAAATTTGAGTGGACACAGCCACATGTAGCTACCAGATTGGACCCCTCACAACTCTAAGGCCAGCAGGTACTCTTCTGTAACTATACTGGGTGCTTTATTACTATGGCATGGATTAGTACCTTCATCCAAAAAGTAAGTTGAAAACTTTAAGAAAAAATGATGGCAGTTAATGGTTATTGTTATTATATGGTTGATTGCATTCCAAAGATAAGATATATGAATTCAGATACAATAGGTTTCTTCAAAATAATTTCATTATGGTGTTGTCTGTCATAAATGATAATGCTGTTTACTAGTTGTATTAGTTTACTGTTGTTGCTATAACAAATACCAAAATCTTAGTGGCGTGAAACACCAGAGGGTTATTATTCTATTGTTTTGGAAATCAAACGTCTGAAATAAGTTTCACTGGGCTAAAATGAAGATGTTGCCAGGGCTGTACTTCATCTGGAAACTTTAGGGGAAAATCCATTTCCTTGTCTTTACCAGCTACCAGAAGCCATCACATTTATTGACTTGTGGCTCTTTTCTCTATCTTGAAAAGCAGGAAGGTAGCATCATCTCTCCTCTCTGACCTCTGTTTCCATCATTACACCTTCTCTCTCTGACTCTGTTCCTTCTGCCTCCCTTTTCTAAGGATGCTTATGGTTAGATTGAGCCCTGGAATAATCTCCACCGTGTAGATCCTTAATCATATCTTCAGAGTCCTTTTTGCCATTTAACATACCATATTCACAGATACTGAGTATCAGGATATCTTTGGGGGACCATTATTCTATCTTCTACACTAGTATAGGAAACAGTTTGCCTAGGAATTGATTGGAAATGGATTTTGGGGTTGAATTTTGCAAAGTGATTGTTTCTAGGTTTGCCCATGACTAAAATTTATGCTATGGTGGGCATGACCTAGACAGATATTCTGGTCTATTATCTCACCACGTCTAGAAATGCTCTCTAGGTCTCTACAGTGACATTTAGGACTTCCCTCAGAGTAAGAAAATCCAGGTCCTGAGGGTAATATCTGAGCAGACACGTGACTGATGAGAAAACTCCATATCTCTACTAATGTACAAATCATATTTCCAGGAATAAACTATAAATGTTCTGGTATTTTACAATAGAAAGAGTAGGCTGGCAGATACTTCTCATGATTTCTACTTCAAGTGTGCTTAAAGATTTCTGAGAGTCTTCTGCCCTGTACTTGTCAGTATCTGACTGGCATTTTAACTTTTGTGTGAAATGTGAACTAGTATTTATAATGTCAGTGCAGAAGGGAGAAGCGGAGGGAGAAAGAGATGGATGGTCACACTGAATTTTATTAAGCTCTATGTGTTTAATGCTATTTAGAGATTTTTGAGGTGGGTGAGTGCCCTTAAACTTTAAATAAGTTACATCAGATTGTGACATACTAAAAACTGTGAGAAAAGCAGCTTCCCACAGATGAACCGTTTGGCTGTGAATGTAGTTCAGATATATGTAGGGTAGGGATGGGTGTAGACAGCATGTCTTTATTTTTCATTTCTGAGTTTCAGTATCTCTTCCTTCACTGATCATGTCCTGGGACTGAGTTTGATACCAAGTGTATTTATCCTATGATAATGTATTTTACCGCATGTTATAACTGATTGTTTACCTGTACTTCTTTTTTTTTTTTTAAGAGAGTGAGAGAGAGAGAGAAAGAGAGCTGGATGGGGAGAGAGGTAAAAGGGGAGAGAGAGAATCCTATGCAGGTTCCACATCCAGCAAAGAGCCCACACAGGGCTATATCCCACAACCCTAGGATCATGACCTGAGCCAAAATCAAGAGTGCGTTGCTAAACTGACCGAGCCACCCAGGTGCTCCTCGCCTGTACTTCTTAAGTAAACCTATATCCCCTCCTAAAATAGCTTCTTGCCTTATTGATACATAGCAATAAATGTAACTTTTATTGCATGGTTACTTACTGTCAAAAACCTGAAAGGTCTGAGGCCACTTTCTCCTCTCATCAGTACTTAGCATACATCATTAGATACACTTAATGTTGTCTTCTCTATGTCACTAAACAACTTCTACTTACTTCCTTTCCCACTATAATTTCCCCAGTAGAGTTAACCATTCCTGAAATTATTACAACAGCTTCTAACTAGTCTCCTCTTGCCTCCCTCACATGTTCTTTTAACAGTGAAAATTGATCGTAGTCTT
>NW_027527566.1:178063-181832 GCF_008692635.1 Crocuta crocuta
CTCCATCACTCCCCAAAAAAGTTCTTAAGTCATTCTCCTTTCCTTTTACAGAAAAAAGAACCCCAAAACATTAAAAGGTTTGCAAGGCATTGTTTTCACTAATTTGTCCACCCAGACTCTTATTTTTTCCCATTGTGATAGCTGAAAATATAATGCAATGACTCGAGTTCAGGGCTCTGGAATTAGAATTCTGGTTCATCTCAGTACAAGTCTGTGTGATTTGACAAGTTGCTTCCTTTCTGTGATTCAGATATATCATCTGTAAAAATTAGGATGATAATATCTTCTCAATTGACTCATGAGAATGCAGTAAAAAGGGCCTCATTACGCTGTCTCATGTACGTTTAAATGCTCAATAAATTATGTGTTACAATTATTTATATTATTATTGATAGTTAACCAGGTGTTTTAGTTTGTGTTCCTCTAGAATTTGAGCTAGAAATAAGGATTCAAGTGTAAATCCTTTATTTGGGAGGTGATCTCTCCCAGTAACGGAGAGTAGAGAACCCACATGGAGGAGAAGGAAGCCACTAAAAAGTGTGCTAATAAGCAGGTCACCATTATAGGGAACAGAGGCTCAATCTCAGTGTGAACACTGTGAGATTTTGTTGAACACACCTCATGGTTACTCCACCCAAGGAGTAAGGAATTCAGGTCTTAACCTCCAACTGATGTCTACCATTTTTTCTAGACTGCTTTCATGGGCATCAACAACCCAGCTTCTCACACAGGTCAAACATCTCCTCTGGTCCAAGAAAGCCCTCACGCACAGAGTTCTAGGCACTTGATATGGGAAGCTATATGGCATACACATGAACTAGCACTCAGGGCTTAGGTTGCAGATGGCATCTGCTACAACAAGTAAGATAATGGAGACTCAGTGAGGTGAAATGACTGGTCTAAGGTCATTGCTAGAAAGTGTTTATGTCAAGATTTGAACCCACATACATCAGACTCCAAAGCACTTGGAGTTTTCATCAAATTATGGTGATGATCACATTAAAAGTAGAGACTATGTGTGGTGCCTGGGTGGCTCAGTCAGTTGAGCATCCAACTAGATTTTGGCTCAGGTCATAATCCCACAGTTCATGACATTGAGACTCTCTTCAGGCTCTGTCCTCAGCCTGTTTGGGATTCTGTCTCTCCCACTCTCTCTGCCCCTCCCCTGGTCATTCATTCATATTCATATTGTCTCTCCTTCTCTTAAAATAAATAAATAAATAAACTTAATAAAACAAGAAGCAGTGTCAGTGGGTTGTCTGACTTCAATCAAGTCATGATCTTAATCTTATAGTTGATGAATTCGAGCCCCACATTGGGCTTTCTACTGTCACCGTGGGACCTGCTTTGGATCCTCTGTATCCCTCTCTCTCTCTGCCCCTCCCCTGCTTGCATGTACATGCTCTCTCAAAAATAAATAAACATTAAAAAAAAAAAAAGNTAAATATTTACTGGTGGGAAGCATTACATTATAGTGTATTTTTGTGTAAAGTATATGTCATAAAATATATTTTATGTTAAGATCATAATTTGAAACATGCAGTATGACTTTAGAATTTACTTAGATTTAACTGGTTTTTATGCTCCAAGTATTTAAGATTTCACATTAAGAGTCAGACCTGATTCTGAATTTTGATTGTGCCTCTAATTAAATTCATATCCTAAGGGAAAATTATTTGGTCTATCAATTCCTTAATTTAATTTTACATAAATGAATCTTACAGAAGTACTTACCTCATATGGTGGGTGTAATAACTAATGTGAGGATTCATTGAAAGTGAGTAGTATACAGAACATGAGAAATAGGCTTAAGAAAGTCACACTATATATATCTGCAAAGGGTAGATCAAAAAGGGAGTAAATAAGACAAATGTGAGGAAAACTCTGTGACAAGATGCTTTGAAAAGTGTACAAAGACAGGTTTTTTGGAAGTATTCCTGCAGAAATCCCCCAGTCATAGTGAGGTTGAGTAAATATTACGACTACGTAAATAACAGGATGTTCTTAGTGAAAAACAGGATGACATACATATTTATTCTAAGTTAATAATGCTAAGATTAGGACATAGGTTAAGTTGTATATAGATAGGCTAGGAGTCATTCTGTCTGGCTCACAAGAGGACGAATGTTTTTGAGGTGGGTAATAAGTTGTTTGTGGAAACTTTTTTGACTTGATGCTGAATGTGTAAACACCATGGAGGCCCTAAATGTGTCAGCCTTTGTTTTTGGGTTATGTTTTAGCTACTCTTATCTATCCTCATCCCAGCCACCAGTGTAAGGGAGGGTGTTTGTGGAAAGTAGACCTTAGGGAAGGGACTGCCATACAACACCATTAACTTAAGTTCCACCCTTATCTGTTCCTTAACTCTAAATTAGGCTCTTTGTCTTAGAGCCAGGCTCAATTGTAACTTGTGTTCTTAACCCCCTTTATTATCTAAGTCTTGGATCTACAAGGCCCATAGGAAGAGCCTTTTGACAATCATCCACAGTGCTTTCATCTAAAATCTCACTTGAAGAGACGGGAATATGCTTTTCCTTATGAGGTATCTGTGTGGGGAATATCGGTCTGATCTGGAATATTGTGAGGCCTGGTCAATACCAGCAGGCTCATTTCCAGCATGAGCCATTAGTGGCAGAAGGAGATACCAGTTTCTTGTTTCTCATGGCAGGAGCTGTGCAAACGCTGCCATTTCCTAGGTATGACTGTCATCCAGCGAGGGTGGTGTGGCTCCCAGCAAGAATCCCAAGCAGGCTCTGTACTGCCAACACAGAGTGTGATGTAGGGCTCGAACTCACAAACCATGAGATCATAACCTGAGCTGAAATCAAGTTGGATGCTCAACCAACTGAGTCACCCAGGCACCCGTGCTACAATTCTTCAGTAAATTCCATTTATGAATTATTAGTTACAATTGATTTATGTGCTGAATTCAGAACCATTACCTGGTAATGAGAATAAGATCACCATAGAATGATATGGAACTCAGGTTAGACTCACCATCCCCCAAGTCATTTAATGGAGACAGAAGAAGGAAGATTGAGATAATTGATCAAAGTCAAGATTGAGAAGAAAAGAGAGTAATGGATACTAGGAAGGCAGCTGACAGTGTGCATATCAAAGACAGTGGAGAAAGAAGAGCAAATTCTAAGTAAATTCGAAGGAAAACTTCTGTGACTCCAAAACTGTTTACCTAGCCAACTTTCCATTCACATGTAACAAAAATTGTTTAAAAGATCTCAACTATGCAAGGATTCAGAAGATGTAACGACCAAAGATAGTTCTTTAAAACAATGTGAACTCATAACTCAGGCAACAAGTGCTGATGATGAGTCTTGACTTCAGTGGAAAATATAATGAAATGTACATTGCTGTTTTGCTCATTGTAAAAACAGAGTTTAATATTAAAATTATTAAAGTAAAAGTACAAAATAAAAACATTTTACTCTCTAATAACCTGAAACAAAAAAATATTAATTCCAGAGTGCATTACAGTGGACAGAAGAAGATAAAGTATAAGAATACTGATTATTTTGGGGCGCCTGGGTGGCTTAGTCGGTTAAGCGTCCGACTTTCGCTTAGGTCATGATCTCGCGGTTCGTGGGTTCGAGCCCCGCGTCGGGCTCTGTGCTGACTGCCAGCTCAGAGCCTGGANTAATTATTTTAAGTTTATTTATTTATTTTGAGAGAGACAGCCAGTGTGAGTGGGGGAGGCACAGAGAAGGGGGGAGAGAGAGAGAGAGAGAGAGAGAGAGAGAGAGAGAGAGAGAGA
>NW_027527566.1:181871-182694 GCF_008692635.1 Crocuta crocuta
AAATAAAAAACCTTAAAAAAAAAAAAGAATACTGATTATTTTACCTTTCATTTAAATGTTTCAGTCAATATATATATATTAATGTTGTTAATGTTTGTTTTTGAGAGAGAGAGAGAGGGAACATGCAGCAGGAGAGAGGCAGAGAAAGAGGGATACACAGAATCTGAAGTAGCCTCCAGACTCTGAGCTGTCCACACAGAGCCTGACACAGGGCTCCAACTCAGGAACTCAAGAGATCATGACCAGAGCCGAAGTCGGATGCTTAACTCACTGAGCCACCCAGGTGCCCCTAATTATTTTAAGTTTATTTATTTATTTTNTAAGTATAAAATAAACAAAACTGCATAACTTACAAGTTATTTGAGGACAATAATAAAGCAAAATAGATCACTAAGCTAAAAAAAAAACATAGCAAAATGAAAAAAAAAACAGAAAAACACAGAAATTGGAGCACATAAAAGAAATTCTGTTGCATAATATATTAGCAGAAGAACATTTCAAGCTGGCATTTCAGGAGTGTAGATTTTCTGTCAGTATACTCAACTGCATCAGTAGGTTAAAAGAAGTACTAAAAAGGATCATGAGGAAGTTCATAATCCATTCGTGGTTGGTAAGAAGATAGGAAAAGAAAGAACAGGGAAGGGAAGGGCAGATTCTTGATAATTGCATCATTGAAGAAAGATACTTATTAATTATTATTGGGAATATATCTCTCAAATTAAGAATTAAAAATTACACCAATGACAAAACATAAGTATCCATTAAATTCAGTTCCTCCAATAAAAGGATGCTCCAAAAGTCTGTTACTTCAAGCTGTTAAGAA
>NW_027527566.1:182849-183016 GCF_008692635.1 Crocuta crocuta
TTAATAACGTGAACTCCAAAATAAGAAAATGTGATCAAAGAAGTGTTCCAAGAGAATTTAATGAAAAATTATTTCTAAAGAATTTGGTAAAATGATATATTAAAAATATATTTATATATAAGAAAATGACATAACAAATACATATAATTAGACAGACAAATCCAAGT
>NW_027527566.1:187809-188388 GCF_008692635.1 Crocuta crocuta
GACTCAGGTCTGATCTCAAGGTCCTTGAATTCTTGCCTCTATCGGGCTCTGGGCTGACAGCTCAGAACCTGGAGCCTGCTTCAGATTCTGTGTCTCCTTCTCTGTCCCCCCCCACCCCCCATCTCTCTGTCTCTCTCAAAAATAAATAAATATTAAAAAAGATTTTTAAAAAATGTTTGTACCTTTAAATAAAAAAGGAAGACAGTTCTGACATTATGCTACAACTTGGGTGAATCTTGTACACATTAGTTTAGTTGAAATAAGCCAGTCACAGCAGGGCAAATATTGTATGATTGCACTTAAAAGAGGTATCTAGAATTTGAATAACTGGAAGATTAAAACTATTCCTAAATTACTGTGTAGGCTTAATGCAATAGCAATATAAATCTATTAATTTTGTTTTAATTATTGATAAGAATAAAATGTGAAATTTTCAGTATCAGTTATTATAATTGCCTGTAGAGCTACACTGTTTAAAAGAGTGTGGCACTAATTCCATGACCAAGTTAAGAAAACCCAGAGAGATATCCAGGCATATAAATAAAAATTACCTGTATTAGTTTTTTAAGAATAAGTTAT
>NW_027527566.1:189021-193460 GCF_008692635.1 Crocuta crocuta
ATAACCAGTCAGGAAGGAAAATATTATTGAGTAAATACTTTGAAATAAATGGTTACTCTTTTGAAAAATGCATATAGGCCATCATACACTTCACAACAGCTTTCAACATTAGTGAGAAAATTATGAGCATGCCGGGAGGCACGTGGGAAAAGGAGATGGATTCTCCATTAAAAGAAGACTACAGAGTATACAAATAGCATCATAGAAGTCATGCAAGTTTCAGTAGTTATCAAAAAAAATGCTTAAGATTCTTATTTCCCCCAAGAAATTGGCAGTCATGTTGATGATGTGTGTACAGGGTATGTGTGTATGTACTTGAGAATAATCCTAGAGGAGATAATGCAGGAAAAAATAATTTTTTTGGAAGTGTAAACCCTTACAAAACCTGTCCAGAATTCATTTTAGCAATATGGTAACAAATCTTAAAATAGATTCAGTGAAAAAAATCCAAAGCCATTATTAGGAAATCTTCAACAATGTATCGAGTTTAGTGTGTAAGGATATTCATCACGGCATTCATTCATTCACTGGACAAATATGTATTGAACATAATCATTTAAAACCCACTGTCCTGGGCTCTATTTTAAGTCCATGTTTCATAGAGTTTACTTTTTAAAGAAGACACACAGTAAAAACTGCAATGAATAAAAATGGAACTACAGGGGCGCCTGGGTGGCTTAGTCGGTTAAGCGTCCGACTTTCGCTTAGGTCATGATCTCGTGGTTCGTGGGTTCGAGCCCCGCGTCAGGCTCTGTGCTGACTGCCAGCTCAGAGCCTGGAGCCTGTTTCAGTCTGTGTCTCCCTCTCTCTCTGACCCTCCCCTGCTCGCGCTGTCTCTCTCTCTCTCTCCTAGAAATAAATAAAAAATATTTTTAAAAAAATGGTAACTACATACAGTTATAAGGGCTGTGAAAATCCTGAAATGCGGTAGTATTTTAGCTGGTGAAGAGAGGCAAAGGGGTGCCTAAGGTAGTCAAATTTCAGCTGAGATATGAGTGTTATAAAGAAGTCACTACAGATTCAGGGACAGAATACTTTCCAAGCAGAGGAAACAGCAAAGACAAGGAGAGAATGAAGTTGGAATGTTTGAGCAGCAGATAGGAGTATATAAGTCAGTCCAGTCAGAACAGAAAGAGAAGAAGAGAAGTAGAAGCCAAACTGAAAGGTAGGCAGGGAGATGTTTACACCCTAGAAAAGAATTGGGATTTTGTTCAAGGCCCACTGTGAATTATTACAGAGTTTAAGGCAGGGAAGCATTGACACCTGATTTAACTCATGAGCAAAATCACTTTAAGGAGAATGGAGTTTAGTATGGGAAAAGGAGTAGTAGACCAGCTAGGAGGTCAATGTGGTGAGAGATGATACCGATTTTCACTACATCTGTTCTTCTCCAGCTTGCCTGTTCGTATGTTTCTCTCCTGAATCTTGTTGAAGTTCTGATTCTGACTCAGTAAGTTTGAGGTAGGGCCTGAGATCTTTGATCTCTCTTAGGCTCTCAGGTCCACAGGCTACACTTTGAGTAGGCTCCAGTCTAGATGGTATGTTTACAGTCAGGGAAAGAAGCAAGAAAAGAGTTTCCATTTACATTTAGAGTTAAAGCTGGTAGGTACAGTCATAGGGTTGGATTTGGGGAATAAGAGAAAGAACCGAATGTTCTGGCAGCTAGAATTCTTTTTGATAGTGAAATATAAAAACAACTTAATTATCTAATAATATAATAATGAAAGCAGCTAGAATATTATACAAAATCTGAAAATCATGCTTTTAAACAATCTTTTTTATATAAGTAAAGAAGATTTACAATATCTCTATTGCAAAACAGATCTAAAACACATGGACAGATATATATCAATGTAAGACTATCACTTGGATTTTTCTCCCTTGTGTTTTTCTTTTTCTTTCATTTTGAAAAATGAACTTAGATTACTTTTATAATCACAAATACTTACTATTCCTCTTCTGTAAAGATCTAAAGCCTGTANAAGCTATAGGGATGGGCCCATCGATTTCTGTTATATTTTCTCCTATGCTGTTGGTACAGTTGAGGCATTTTATAATTTAAAACTGCATATAAACAAGTCCAAAATTAATCATTATTAAAAAAGATCTCTTATTTTTATTTAGAAAAGTATAATGTACCCTGCGGCTACACAAGCCCATCTCTTTGAATATGTGGGCCCTCTCTGTTAGTCTTACAATTTATTTTTATATCTCTGCAGTATGAATTGCTTGCCTAGATACTTGATAGCATTTGTTGACCACATTCCAGTGTTTTTAACATAGAATATTTACTCTTTAATCAGGGCATCACCTTTCAATTATATATATACATTTTAAAGTGTAGCATGACTTTCAACTTTAGGCTTTTGCCTTTCTGTCCCTTAATCCTGCTGGGAAGTGCCAGTGGTCCAAAGTCTCTGCCTGTCTGGGCAACAGGGGTTCTTGAGAGCACATAGAGTGCTGACTGTGACCCTGGCAGGTGGCTTGCAGTCGCAGTGAGACTGAGTAGGAATGTTTGGCATGGGAATATGGGGAGGGGGCATCTTTCTACCCCTCCAGAGCCAGCAGGAGTGAGGAAGCATGATTATGCTAATAAGTGAAAGCCTGTTTCCATTGTGCCAGGCCGTGACAGGAAAAGAATGAATTTAGGTCTGGTCCTCTACTTTTCAAACAACATATCATTCCACAAACATTAGGTGGCAACAGCATCCAGAGTCCTCTGGGAGGCGAAAGCAGAGTTTATGTCCTCTGCCTTGCCCTGCAGTGCTTTAAAACCTACAGAAAAGATAAGATCTGCATGGAAGTACCAATTTGAAAACATCTTTTAAAAGTTCTAATGGAGGAGACCATATCTTTTATGATAAACAACTTATTACTTATTGTATCTGGTGGCATCACTGATTTTGCATATAATTCAGTCTTAGAAATGAATCCTATCCAGGCTAACCTAAATATATGTGCATTTTTTCCTATTTGTGTAAAGCACCTTTCTGTATACATGATTTCAGATGATAGCAAGAGGGAATTTTGCCCGTGCTGTGTATCTTTGCAGCTCTTTACCAATCTGCTTTACCTTCAAGTAAAGTCACATTTAATGAGTGCCTAAGAGGAGGTCAGCAACTTTTTTTTGCATTTTCAGCCCTCATTTATTTCCTCAATAGGGTGGAATAAGAGGACATTCAGATTTGAGCATCAGCATGACAGGAGGAACAATGAAGATCAGGGTTGTGCACTCGCAAGAAGAAAAGCAGAGAGCTGCCATTTGCAATTACCCGCTGGGTTCCTAAGTGTTCGGTAGCTCTTGGACCCTGGGTGGGGACTGAGCTTTGGAAGGATGTTATGGAGGGCTCTTCCACACATGAGCGCGTCTCCATTTCCACAGGCCCCAAGTGATCTCCCATCCCCAGTGACACATGTGCCGTCAATTGTCAATTCTGCAGACTAAGCACATTAGCTGAAGTTCTGCAGAAATCCTCTTATCTCTGGTTACAGAATTTAGCTGAAGTAGGAATTGTTTGTGTTCTTCCAGGAAATTTAGCTTCTGAGGATTTAAGTAAAATTTCTTATACTAGTGTAATAGCTTCACATATAAGCTTCACACACATTTTTTCCTCAAGATGAAATTCTAGTGAAATTAAAGTGTGTATGGTACTGATGGTTCCACATAGATACCATGTTGGTTCTTCACGGTTTTATTTATAAATGGTAGATTTCCCACAAAATTCCCCGGATCACCACAATCTACTACTGGTATTTACTTTATGGGCTTATTTGGGGAGGTGCATAAATGATTAACTACAGCTTATTTTGTTTTAGCCATGGCATTGGATAGACTGCTTTTGTCACTTTGTCTTCTCAGCAGTTGTATGGATGATGGAGATGAGCTGTGGTTCTAGCAGAAAATGCATCATTTATATGTGTCAGTTGGATCGCATCACATGCCTGCTCTGGACTTTCTCTCAGAGGCTGCGAGATTTATGACTATCATAAAGGTTTTTTCCGCCATAGATCATGCTGGTAGAATATGTGTACCTTTTCTGGACTTCACCCTTTCAGAAACTAGCCAGGATCAGAAAGAATAAAATGATGTTTTGGTAATTTTCACTCCCAGAGCAGGAGAAAATGACCCCACTCCCTCCAAACTTCCCTCTCCTGCCATACCACTAATTAGAGTTAACAGAGAAATCTAGTGAATTATTTTTCCTTTTCATCATATTTTGTTTGGAGAAAAAAGCATATATTTATTTTTATGAAAATGTTTTTAAAGCAAAAGATAGAACTTGCATAGCTTGGCAGAGATAAAAACATTCCATGCACAGAGGACTGTTTTCACTAATACTCTCCACAATTCTTGGCACCGTGTCCCATCTAAATTATTACCTGTCACTGGTATCACGTAATCAGAAAATCAGTTGCATAACTGGACGGCAAATGGTTGC
>NW_027527566.1:193469-195555 GCF_008692635.1 Crocuta crocuta
TTAGAAAGGGAGGACATTTGGTGATTTCTCCTTCTCTCAGTTTCACCTGCCTCTGTCCCTGCGTCCCAGCAATGCTAAGAGGAATAAAACCTAATTTCAGAATCAGAGAATAGTAACAATTTTAAGCATACGTGTGTGTGTGTGTGTGTGTGTGTGTATGAACATAATGCTTGAACCACTGTTTTATTAACTTAGATGCTTATTATACCTACACATCTATATTTTATTTATCTATATCTAGAAATACACATACAAACATATACAACAGCAAAGACAACTGCCAGGAGGCAAAATTCATTTTTGAATGAGTGAATCATCTGTGACCAGATACTCCTATATCATTGATTTTAATTTGTCCTTTCTTGCATCTTCATGATTAAAAAGGAAATCTTTCACTCTCATTTTTCATCTTTTAAAATTATTTTCTTCATTGATCTCCCCCTTTATTTGCATCGTATCTTGAAATTAGTGAAGACAGGGTTTATTTACTTTTCTACATTTACTTTATAAGCATACATTAAAGGGTTACTGTGTGATATGGAAATATGGCTATAAAAAGTTTAGATTGAATATGTTCCAACTTTAGGAAAATCACAAGTTAGTATAAACAAACAAAAACATATGAGCTGCTTCACTGGTGATTCATCTCCTTTGCCTAAACATTTAATTCATCAAAGATTTATGATACTGAGTCTTGTTATCCCTTGGGAACACCAAGGTTTGTTTGGTTGTTGCTGAATTATATCCAAGAATAGGTTATGTAATCATATAAGTTATGTAGCAGAGAGAATGCACGTTATCCTGACAGCTTGTGAAAATTAATCTGAATTCAGAGGTTCAAGGAAGGGTCATAGATATGTTGGAATACATCTTAGCCATACAGATGGAGAATGTGTGATATAGAGAAAAATGAGGTCACTGTTTGATGTGTTGCTGATTATACTGGTTTAGTAATATGGATCTGGGTATTTTAAAAGGAGTTTTTTTTTTTTTGACAAGTTAAGCAGGATTTACTGAGTATGTGTTTCTATGCAGTAAAGGTAATAGTCCGTTTTTATAGAACATTGATATTTTTTGGTACTGCTAATCCTTTAGTTACTTATGTCTATAGGTAATGGACTTTTTCAAATATTTTATTTTTAATTAAACTCTGTGATATTTTTGTGGGTAACTTGAGGAGCCTTCTGTACATTCTTGTGTGTCCTAAATTAATCAAGAAGCCCCCAATTTGAGTTTTTCACTTTATAGTATAATGCGCATAATCTCGTCAGGAAAATTAGCTTTCTACTTACATGTCTGCCTACTTTTGACAGAAAAGGAAGCTAGAGATGTGTGAGAATATATACGCACGTTCACAGTTGTGATACTCTTCCATCAGAAAGTGCCAGAATATCTTCAAAGAAAACTCTTGTGTCAAAATCAATTTCATATGAAGCTTGAGTTAATAAGCAGTTTTTACGGGGCATAGAAATCTCTGGCACTTTCTTTTTTTGTGGTCGACCACTTTTATTAATCACAGAGCAGCTGCCTGTCCATTAGGATTGATTTCCGAGTCTTTGGCAGACCTCAACTCTAAAAATTCTTTGAGCAACATAGAATCAATTTCTCCAAGGGTGTAATGTATTGAACTTAAAATCCTGTAGGGTGAAATGGGCATTCTAATTAAGAGGGAATGGTGATAGGATACATGTTGTATCTTCTAATATTAACTGGAACAAAATGTCACCCTCCTATCATTCTAAGACAAACTTTACACTAAGTCCTTATTACCTGCTCAGTAGTAGAAGGGGATTAGCAATGAGGTGACCTTAATCACAAAAGATTGGGCAGATCTACCAAAGCCTCCTCAATTCAGAGCAAGTGTCATTCTGAAAGACACAATTATAATCTCCCCAGTCCACATGGCTGATTTTCACTTTTGTCAAGGAAGGCTGCCTTGTAGTAATTCCAGTGGTTTCCGTGGTGCTGTTACTTCTTAGACCATCAACTTTTACTTTCTGGGTTCTAAGTTTCATAAATGTGCCTTGTTTTTCTGATTCTCCCTGGAATCAGAGAGGGCATTCATGGTCAAAGAAGAGTTGAGAAA
>NW_027527566.1:195714-195994 GCF_008692635.1 Crocuta crocuta
AAAAGTTGAGCAGAAGGTTCTGTTTCCTGGAAGATTCAGAAATGTATTACCTCACTCATTCCTGGATAAGCTCAAAGCAAATATTTTATAGTAGATCTTTTGAGAATTTATAATTTGTAAATGTTTATATTTCAAAGTTGAAATAAAAGAAAGTTACAGATCCTTGAAGAGTTTATGTTATAAATTTTAAATATTTCTCCCTCCATTCTTCAAAGTACAGAGATTTTTTTTTTTTAGTTAATATACACTTTAATACATAGATTGAAGTAGAAATTATGGA
>NW_027527566.1:196163-214249 GCF_008692635.1 Crocuta crocuta
CTTTTTAAATACTTTCTACTTTCTAAGTAATTTGAATTAAGGTAACTTTGGAATAGGTGACTCATTTTAGAAACTTTTCTCAGTAACTGTTTTTTACTTTTATTTACTTTCTTAGTTGAACTATAGTTGGCAATGTTATATAGTGATTCCACAGGTCTGTACATAATGCTCTGCTCACAAATGTAGCTACTGTTTGTCATCATGTGACACTCTTCTAATACCGTTGATTGTATAGCCTATTCTGTCCCTGTCATTCCCACAATTTCATTCCCCAAATGAAAGCCTTAATCTCCCACTCCTCTTCACCCATTTTGCCCATTCCCATTCCCCTCCCCTCTGGTAGCCATCTGTTTCTTCTCTGTATTCATGGATCTGTTTCTGCTTTTTGTTTGCTTTTTAGATTCCAGACATAAGTGAAATCATACCAAGTTTGTCTTTCTCTGATTTATTTCACTTAGTATAACATCCTTTAGGTCTACCTATGTTGTTGGAAATGGGAAAATCTCACCCTTTTTTTTTCTTTGGTAGAGTAATATTCCATTGTGTATGTGTGTGTGGGTATAGATACACACACATACACAGACACATCTTGGCTATTGTAAGTAATGCTGCTTTCAACATAGGAGTACATATATCTTTTTGAATTGGTGTTTTCACTTCTTTTGGTAAATAGTAGTGGAATTACTGGATCTCACGGTATTTCTTTTTCTAATGTTTTGAGGAACATCCATACTGTTTTCCTCAGTGGCTGTGCCAGTTTGTATTTCCACTAGCAGTGTGCCTCTCCACATCCTTGACAACACTTGTTATTCCTCGGGGGCTTTTTGTTTTGTTTTTTGTGTTTTGTGTTTTGTTTTTGTTTTTTTGTTCTTGTTTTTGTTTTTTTGATTCTAGCCATCTGACAGGTATAAGGTAATACCTCATTGTGGTTTGATACCTCATTGTGGTTTAGATTTGCATTTCCCGGATGAGGAGTGATTTTGAGCATCTTTTCATGGGTCTCTTGGCCATCTGGATGTCTTTGGAAACATATCTATTCAGGTTCTCTGCTCATTTCTAACCAGATTATTTGGGTTTTGTTCTGTTTTGCTTTGTTTTGTGTTTGGTGTTGAGTTATGAGCTCTTTATATATTTTGGATATTAAGCCCTTATCAAATAAATCTTTGCAAATATCTTCTCCTCTTCAGTAGGTTGCTTTGTTGTTTTGTTGCTGGTTTCTTTCAAGACAGAAACTTATTTTAATGTAGTCCCAGTAATTTATTTTTACTTTTGTTTCCCTTGACTGAGGAAACAAGTCTAGAAAAATGTTGCCAAGGCTGATGTCAAAGAGACTATTGCCTATGTTTTCTTCTAGGAGTTTTATGTTTTCAGGTCTAACATGTGGGTATTTAATTCATTTTGAGTTTATTTTTGTGTGTGGTGGAAGAAAGTGGTACAGTGTCGTTCTTTTGCATGTAGCTGTCCAATTTCCCCAGCATTTTTTATTGAAGAAACTTTTCTTTCCCCACTGTATATTCTTGCCTCCTTTGTCATCGATTAACCAGTAAAAGTGTGGGTTTATACGCTATTCTCTTCCATTGATTGGTTCCATTATGTCTGTCTGTCTGTCTGTCTGTCTATCTTGCCAGTATCATAGTTTCATTACAGCCACTTTGTAGTATACTTGGACTATGGCATTGTGGTATCTCCAGCTTTATTTTTCTTTATCAAGATTGCTTTTGCTAATCGAGGTCATTTATGGTTCCATACAAATTTTAGTATTATCTGTTCTAGTTCTGTGAAAAATGCTGTTGGTGTTTTGAGAGGGATTACATTGAATCTGTAGATTATAAGCACAGAGATTTAAAAAAATTCTCCTGAGGGGCTTCAGTTTCTGATGATATGATGGGCTACCCTAAGCAATTCTGACTGGCTTTTAAAAAATCTGTCTGAAATACATGAAAATGATTTAATGCATCCCTGAGTTGGCAAGAAAAACATTTCCAACTTCAAAACAAAGTGAAAACGGTACAACTGGAAGATGAGTGTCAGAATGAGTTCTTGAGTCAAGGAGAGGATAGCTGCAGATATATAGTGAAAATGCACTGTTTTCCATTGCCTGATCAGGATTAGAAGACAGGAGAGAGAGCTCTGGTTTGCTCATACCAGAAAATCTAAAAGGAGATACATCCTCACTCTGATTTTAAATGAAAAGAAGAGGATGGAAGCACAATGGCAAAAATTGTACATACCTTGACTTTTAAGAAGATTATATATAAAGAGTGTAAATTGCTATCTATTAGAAAATAATTGAATGATAGGAAAAAATAGAACCTTAGTCAATGACAAGACAGAAAGGAAAGGGCAACAAAATGACCCAAAGCAGGACATATGGAAAATGTAATAATTAAGAGAAGAAACTAATATAGCAGATAATCATAATAGGTACTTACGGATAAAAGTATTCATTTAAAAGTAAAAGAGAGGCACCTGGGTGGCTCAGTGGGTTAAGCAGCTGACTTCAGCTCATGTCATGATCTTGTGGTTCATGGGTTCAAGTCCTGCACTGGGCTCTCTACTGTCAATGTGGAGCCCGCTTGAGACCCTCTGTTTTTCCCCTCTGCACCTCTCCTACTTACACACACTCCATCTCTCTCTCAAAAATAAATAAACATTAAAAAAAAAGAAAAGTAAAAGAAATTCAGTCCTGAATTTATTACATCTAGCCATTTATTGTATATAAAAGGCATCCTCAAAACATTAGGATACAGAAGTTTGAAAATCAAAGGGTAGAATTACTCATATCAGGCAAATACTAATAAAAATAAAAGCTGGTATATGATAAACTAATAATAAAATAAACACAAAAAGTATGTATTCAAATGAAGGGGATTATTTTTTAATGACAAAGCTTCATTTCATCAAGAAGACATGTAGATTCTAGAGTTATGTGCATATAATACACGGTATCAAAACAATTACGTCACAAATTTATAGATATAAAAGGGGAAATAGACAAATACATCAACATAGTATAAGATTTCAACATACTTCTCTCCATGATGAATAGATCAAAGGTATAAAAATAGAGGAGATTAACATGCTTCATCTAATTAACATATATAGGGCATTAAACCAAAAGAATTTTATATTCTCATATCTTCTCAAGAACACATGAGATATTTAAGGAAATTGATAATGTGTTAGATGATAAAGCAAGTCTCAAAAAAATTCAAGAGAATGCTATAATACAGATAATACTCTGAATACAATGCATTTTATATTTTAAATGAATAACAATAAAAGATAATTTTAAATACTTGTAGTTTGGGAATATAAAAAAAATTCAACCAACCATGTTAAATGTTTAAGAAAAATAATGAGTATTAGCAAATACTCAAGTTTATGTATGAATATCTTGCTAAAGCTGTTCAATATAATTAAGATCTAAATACAAACCTAAATTATCTTTAGATTCCAATTAACCTAATCAAACTCATAATAGTGATCCTCAGGGTAGTGCTTTAACTGATTCTTACGTGTGTGTAAGAACAAAAGACAGTACTCTGGAGAAGAACAGAACAGAGATTTGGTCCAACCACATGTCAGGACATTAAAAGCATTGGTAGTAATTAAGGCATAGATTTGGTATTGCAGTATACATCCTGACCAAAAGAAGAGAAAATGAAGAAATTGGGGAGGGGTGGATTACTCAAAAAGGCACTGAGACAATCTGTAATCTGTGTAGAAAATCAAATTACAGCTCTACCCTCATATACTATAAAAATTGAGTTGGATTAGATACTTAAATATAAAAAGAAAAATTAAAAATTTAGAAGAAAGTATAGAAAACTGTCTTTTTCTTTTTTTTCCTTTTTCATGTTTGTTTATTCATTTTGAGAGAGAGAAAGAACATGAGTGGTGGAGGAGCAGAGAGAGAGAGAGAGAGAGGAGAGAGAAAATCCCACTGACAGTACATGTGGGGCTTGAACCCATGAACCATGAGATCATGACCCCAGCCAAAATCAAGTCAGATGCTTAACTGACTTGAGCCACCCAGATGCCCAGTATAGAAAACTATCTTTGTGAACCCTGGGTAGGAAAGAATTTCTTAAGCAAGACTAAAAATCCATAACCATAAGAAAAACTGTTACATGAAAATTAAAACTATTTGATTAACAAGAGACACCAGGAAAAGAATGAAAATTCACAGTATTTATTTGGAGAAATAATTTCCAATTTGTGTAACTGATAAATATCTATTTATATATCAATTTTTAATCTAATTACTTAGGTAGATATTTATCTATCTTTAGATAAATAATTGATATTTACCTAAGATAAATAATTGATAATAAAAATAGGAAAATGGACAAGAACCATGAAGAATAGCTGACAGAAGAAGAAAATCCAAAACATTGTTAAGAAAAAAACCTGNCATTATTGAGAAAACCATTCAGATTTGTTTTTTAAGTAGAAAGTAAACCAATTATACAAGTGGTTTACATATCCAAAGGCTTATATTCAAATATTCTGTAAGAATTGTTATTATTTTTATTGAGTTCCTAGATTTATTTTTTTACAGAGGGAATCAGTAAATATGAAAACTTTGTGTAACTTTTATAGTTTCAAAAGTACTTTGTTTTTTTGTTTTTTTTTTTTCAATGTTTTATTTATTTCTAGGAGAGAGAGAGAGAGACAGCGTGAGCAGGGGAGGGTCAGAGAGAGAGGGAGCCACAGACTCTGAAACAGGCCCCAGGCTCTGAACTGGCAGTCAGCACAGAGCCCGACGCGGGGCTCGAACCCACGAACTGCGAGATCATGACCCAAGCAAAAGTCGGTCGCTTAACCGACTAAGCCACCCAGGCGCCCCTTTAGTTTCAAAAGTACTTTGAAAGAAACACTTGCCTTCATGAGGCAAATAAAGGGATGCTGTCCATTTTAGAGATGAATTGCTAGAGGTGTAGTGATGGGGTGGCCTGCCTCTGTTCAAACAAATAATAAAGCCTCAGAGCCATATTTAAAGCCTGGCCTTCTAACTTTAAATCCTGTGCATTATACCACATCTCCTCTGCTAAATAGGGTTAATCACTGTCGTAGAAAAAATACATTAGGGAGTGTCTTGCTAGTGTAGGTTATTTTGGAGTTGTTTTTTGTGATACTGAAGATTGGTTCTCAAGAAAACATTAAAACAATTAAAATCAACAAATGCCATAAAAACCCCTCAAGCCCCTACTGTCCACCCGAGCCTGTGACATAGGACAATTCTTTCTCATCCACTCACGTTCAGTGTTTGAAACACAGAGAAGCCCAAAAGGAAATCCTCTGACTTCAGATGAGAACCATGGGAGTTTCCTAAACCCATTGCCCTCTCCTTTTTTCATCCTTCCTCTCTGGTACCAGGCTCTAATTAAGTATGCAGAGTATTGCAGACCCCCCAGTGAGTTGATCCATTAAAAGACATTTTGTTGTTAAATATTTCATTGTTATGAGCTCACATTTAAATCTAAAGAGCAATTTGTGAAAGAATGAAGTATTCACAGATTTTATAGCCCATAAAACAACAAGGAAATTACTTTTAAGAGAACTGCCACATCATGCAGACACTGCCTTTTTGCATTTCTCTTTCCCGCTAGTCTTTTGCCTCCCAGTACAGGAGATCTGAACCACAGAAAATTACACACTCGGAGCCACAAGTCAACCCAGGGCATAGGATGATTAAAGACGCAAGATAGTGCCACTTAACTTCGTTCCTTCCTCCTTTAAGATGGCTCTTTTCCAAGTCTGTGATCTGTGCTATACCGCTACCAAGAGGACTCCTTCCGATCACAGCAATTAGCAAGCAGTCTCCCTGGAATTACAAAATCATTTTCTCACGTGAGGTACCTGTCCTGGGAAAGTGAAGGAGGCAGGAATACACCAAGGGAAAGGCAGGAACTGAGGACCATTGTGAAATCCCAGCAGAGCCAGGGTGCCTGGACGTGTAGAAAGGTCATGTTGAGAAGGTGAGACATGCCAGCTCTGCCATCTCTACTTCTGGTCCCAATGCCTGTCTGCCCGAAAGCTGCACTGAGAACAGCCTTCCTCCCCGAGGGTCCTAAAGCTATTTGTGCAGCTGTGCCTCCCACTAAGTGGTTTCCCATCATAGCACTTCTAGGCTGAGCGTATTAAGCTGAATCATGGTCTCTTCCGACATAGATAGCAGAGCTCCAATTGCACTGAGATAACGGGTGTGAAGGAAATGCAGTCAGTTCAGCTACCGCTAATTTAACACTGAACAATAAAATTAAAGAAAAAAAAACACTGCTGAGAAAGACCAGAAGAATCTCTCACTAATTCCCTCTTTTATTTTTAAGCCCTAATTTTAAGGATGAAAATTTTGAGTTCCAAAATATGACTTGTTCGAGGTGTCTCAACTGATAATTGATAGGGTTAAGTCACCAAGGCAGTGTAATATATTAAGAAGTTTCCTAGTCTAACCATACAGTTNTTAATTCTTTTTTTTTTTTAATTGTTTGTTTATTTTTTTGAGACAGAGCATGAGCAGAGAAGGGCCAGAGAGAGGGGGCCACAGATGATCCATAGCAGGCTCATCCTTGAAGACAGAGAGCCTGATGGGAGGCTTGAACTCACGAACAATGAGATCATGATCTGAGCCCAAGTTGGACTCTACTGATTGAGCCACCCAGGTGCCCCACGTAATTANAACATTTTTTCCTTTTTACCTGAGGTTTATTTCTCTGGATGTCCCATTTGTTCATTCCCTTTTGGCCTCTTGAATGTAAAGGGAACATTGAGCCTTATTTTGCTTCTGCATGACTTCCATCTATTTTAATCATGCTTCCAATGACTTTATTTAGCCCTGCCTCACCCCCAGTCACTCTTTCTAAATAGAGGTATTAGGCCACTACTGCATCGCCTTTTGTCTCTGCAAATGGNTGAGTAAATATATCCACAGGACAAAGTGTGAGCCTTCAAAGTTGCTGGATCAAAACATTTGTACATTATTTTAGGGTGTTAGAGCAAATACCTGGCACTTGGCAAGAGATAAGCCGCATGCACTCGGGGAATCAGAAGAGGTGTTTATTTCTTACTGGGTGCCGGGTGCCTGCACAGCAGAGTCGCCTCCAAAGGCTAAGCCCCTGAACCTTGGCACTTGCCTCCTTTTATGGCTGGGATGGTAGGGAGTTGAGAGACAAAAGAAAAAGGGGAGGGGGCCCTAGTCAGTGGTGCTACACGGTAGTTGGTGGAGTCAGGAGACAAACAAAAGAAAAAAGGGAGGGGGCACTTATGAGTGGCGCTCTCCGGGTAGTTGGTGGACACAGGAGGCAAGCAGGACTACACAAGCCCAAAGTGTGCAAGGGGAGTGTCCAGCTTCAGACATGTGGCTCGCCCCTTTGATCTTGTTTTGACTAGCTTTTCTTCTCAAGGGGACACTTCTATATCTTTTTCCAGTCTGTTATCTGCCAATTATATTTGTCTCCTTTAGTTCCAGATGGCAATTCATAAGCTATTTGAAAACAAAGTGCGCTATAGTGTAAATCATTATTCTGAATGTCGTGAGTTGGGTGTGAATTTGACAAGGTATCTAGGGCAAAGTGTTGTCCTTTATAAAAAGAAGGGTCATTCCATCATTGGCATTTTTTCTGCCTTCACTTCATGGTACTTTGTAACTCCTGTGTTCATTATGTGTTCATTATCTTGAAATTTTAAAGTGATCCTCAGAAGTATTTTCATTGTCTTATGCTCTCTTTCTTGTCTGTCAGGTATGGCTTTTCAAAGACCCCTATTAAAATGTGGTACTAGAAATAAACACAAAACTCATGATCCACTCTGACCAATACAAAACAGTGAGATACCAGTTTACTTTTCCTGGAGACTCTAGTTCTAATACTCCAGCCTTTCGCTATGTTAGGTTTTCTTTTTTTGTTTTATTTTTGGTTTGATTTTTTAAAACTGTGTTCACTGAATTTCTTTAGAAGTGAAACTTGATCCTCTTTGACTTGTTGACTATTGCCAATCCATATTTTCCTTATCTTGTATGTTGATTAATTACTATTTGAAAACCAAATTACAGGGCAATACAGTTAAATTTAGCTCAGTTGAATTTCATTTGAGGTATATAATCCCAGTACATTTAATGTTGCTTCTGCTGCCAATTATGTGAGTATAACTTTCAGCTTTCATTCTCCCTAAACGTTATTTCATTTTATAGGGTAGGAAAAGTTATCCCTCAGCCTTTAGATTCCCTGACTGGGTCTGAAAATGAAACTGACAAAGATGGAGTTACAGAAGTAAAGCATACCAATTTATTGAATACTAGTTTTTTTTTAATGCTTATTTATTTGTTTTGAAAGAGAACATGAGTGAGGGGAGGGGCAGAGAGAGGGAGAGAGAGAATCCCAAGCAGACTCTGGGCTATCAGCATAGAGCCCAACCACAAGATCATGATCTGAGCTGAAATCAAGAGTCGGACACTTAACCAGTTGAGCCACCCAGGTGACCCTTGAATAAAAGTTTTATGTCACATGGAAGCCTTCATAACAAAACAAAAGCCCAAAGAAACACTTAACTGGAGCACTTTTATGCTAGGTTTGATGAAGATTAGACATTCATGTAGAAGTATGCTAGGTCAGGGGCGCCTGGGTGGCTCACTTTGTTAAGCACCTGACTCTTTGGTTTGGCTCAGGTCATGATCTCAAGTTTCATGGAATCAAGTCCTGCATCAGGCTCCACACTATTAGCTTGGAGCCCACTTGGGATTCTGTCTCCCAGTCTCTCTGCCTCTCCCCCACTGGTGAGTGCTCTCTCTTTCTCTTTCTCAAATAAATAAACCTAAAAAAAGAAAAAAGAAATATGCTAAGTCAAAGAGTATGAGGTAAATGTAGTAAACTGGAGTTCCCTCCAGTGAACAATGAACTACTAATCTATATTGTGACTCTTTGTGTGACAAGAGATCCAAGTATCTGCTGTTATTTTAAATCTCATCCACAGAACCCCATTAGAAATTCTGAAAATATAAGTCTTCCTGAAATAAAAATAAACTTGCAATATTCCTGTAGTTATCAATCTAGGAAATTTACCAAAAAAGAATGTTTTCCATAATCCGTTTGGCTTCTGTTCACTACCATTTTTTCTAGCTTAGTTGTTTATTATTAACTAATTAATAAGCTTATAATGTACCAATTAAATTGAGATTTGATAACAAACTTCCTCATTTATGCTTTCCGCTACCTGTTTTTCTTGTTTTAAGAAACCAGCATGGGGGCGCCTGGGTGCCTCGGTCGGTTGAGCATCCGACTTCGGCTCAGGTCATGATCTCATGGTTCCTGGGTTCGAGCCCCTTATTGGGCTCTGTGCTGACAACTAGCTCAGAGCCTGGAGTCTGCTTTGGATTCTGTGTCTCCCTGTGTCTCTGACCCTCCCCTGCTCACGCTGTCTCTCTCTCTCTCAGAAAAAAAAAAAAAAAAAGAACAGCATGTGTATTTCCTTCACTCTCATGCACAACTTCCATTGTTTCATTTCTCATAAAATTTTTTACTATGTTTCTTTGATTACGTGTCATGTACTTTCATTATCTCAGGACATAATTTATTGAAATAGGAGATTTGATATCATTTACAGTAAGCAGTTGCTATTCTACTTTTATTATCTTTAGATGTTTATTGATTTTGAGCTTGTACTAAATAATTTGTCATAAATCTCACAAATGGTAAGTAATGTTACTTATTAGAAAGTATAGAGGTGCCTGGGTGGCTCCGTCGGTTGAGTGTCCAACTCTTGGTTTTGGCTCATGATCAGGTCATGATCTCAATCGTTTGNTGCTTGGGATTCTCTCTCTCCCTCTCTCTCTGCCCCTCCCCCTCTCACACTGCCTCTCTCTCAAAATAAATTAAAAAAAAAAAGAAATACTAAAAATACTTTAAGGAGAAGAAAGTATAAAATCAGCATTAAATAAAAGTAACACAAAAGTCTACTTACCTTTTGTGGGGCAGGATCTCAAAGAGAGCAAGTGAGTTGAATCTTTAAGCTTCTTAATATATTGGGGTTCAAATATTCATTAGATTCTGTTTCTCTAGATAAATAGAAGTATGTTTAATCATTTTCTGTAATCTGTCTTCATTCTTAGTTACCTTAGTTCCTATGAGTGCTTACATTAAGCAACCAGATCCTCTAAAATTCTCGAGTATATTCTACAAGTGCTTCTACATTAAAATAATCTACAAAATGCTTTTATGTTCAAATATATTTGGAAAACCCTTTGTTGTGTATCCCAGTATTGGAGATTCATATTTCACCTTAGCATGCTACTACTTTTAAGAAGTATTTTTGAACCCAGCTTTCCAAAGTGATAAAAACTCCTTGCCTTTGTTTTAGCATCCGGTGGAATAACTGGGTAGTGCTGCAGAAAGCTAAATTTTGCAGTGTAACGGAAGCCACGTTTCCTGTGGAGTCAGGTTCAAATTCCTCTTGCTCTGGTTCTTCCATCATATTTCAAGGGACTCTGAAATATTTATATTTCTTAATTTTTACCCCTCTGTTTATTTTTATTCTTTATTATATTTATTGGCTATCCTGTTCCTCATAAAAGTGCAGTGAATAAGACAGTACCTTTTTTGATTTGTGTCCCTCTCCAATCCATTCTTTTTAAAGATATTTACCNAAGTTTCTCTTGTAAATAAAGTTCTTCCTTCTGGATAATTTTATTTATGCTTAACAGCTCTTTCACTCGTTTATACTCACAGTGCTCATTATTTTAACTTTGAATTAAAACTTACTTGATTATTCTAGCACATAATTATATAAAAACATTCTGTTCTCTGAAATGAGCTTCATAGAGCATAATACTTTCTCCAGTATAATTGTAATTAACTTGTGTCTCACAGAAGATGAAAATAAACAGAGTGGTGATTAGCAGTTCATGTTTAGCAGGCAGCTTCTCCTGGATTCCAGTTCTGCCTCTGATGTTATTTAACTTCTGTTTCCTCATTTCTTAAATGATAATGGTTCCTTTCTCAGAGAGTTGCTGTGAGACTGGAAATTGAATGGCAAAACATATAAAGTATCAAATAGGGTTACAGGAAAATAGTAAGCACTTCACTCAGTATAATTTAAATATGAAGAAATGTGCACTTGTTAAATGTATGGTTCAATGAATTTTGGCAAATGGGTACACCCATATAATATACACTGCTATCAAGATAGAGAGCATTTCTGACATCTCAAAAATTTCTCTAGTAACTCTTTCTGGTCTGTTCCACTTTCTCCCCAGACAACCACTGTTCTCATTTCTATTACCATATAGCCATTCTAGAACTTCATATAAATTGAATCATAATAAGTGCCTTCTTTTGCTCAAAACAGTCTGAAAAATTTATCCATGTTTTTTGTGTTTCAGTGATTTATTCTTATTACTGAACTATTACTACATGTTTTTGTCATGTATTAGCAATGTAATGCTGCCCCCTAAAATGTATGCAAAAGCATGCAAAGTATCATTAGTCCATGAAAATATAGTTTCAAAAAATCACATATAAGTATGTTCTGCTTTTTCAGTTTTGTCTATATCTCTGAGTTCAAATATGAATCTGCATTAGTTATTTTTTTTTTTAGAGAGAGAGAAAGAGCACAAGTGGGGAAGGGGGGTAGAGTAAGAGAGAGAATCTTGAGTAGGCTCCATACTCAGTACAGAGCCTGACATGGGCTCAATCCCATGACTCTGAAATCAAGAGTCAGACACTCAACCGACTAAGCCATGCAGGCACCTTGCATTAGTTAATTTTCAAAATCATCTTTTTTTTTCTTAATGGTATTATTATATGGGACTTTTTTTTTTCTTTTAAGTAGGCTCCATGCCAGCATGGAGTCCAGTGCAGGGCTTGAACACATGACCCTGAGATCAAGACCTGAGCTGAAATCAGGAGTTAGATGCATGACCAACAGAGCCACCTGGGTGCCCTTTAATGAGATTATTTAAAACTGTAATAATTTTTTTATTCTCTCATTCCTTTAAGACTTTTTTCTTTTGTTTGGAATTTCTAGCCATTTTCCTATTTTCTCTGAGTTTTTAAGTGTTCCTAAAGTTTGGCCATATATGAATATGCTCAGGTTCATTTCCTTTTACTCTGTTTGTTTTTTTGGTTTTTTTAGTTTTTAAATTTTTAATACTTTTTAAAAATTTATTTATTTTTACTTTAGAGAGTGTGTGCAAGCAAGGGGGAGAGAGAGAGAATCCCAGGCATGATCCACACTCAGCATGAAACCCCTACGTGGGCCTTGATCCCACGACCCTGGGATCATGACCTGAGCTGATATCAAGAGTCCAACTGACTGAGCCACCTAGGCACCCCACATTTCCTTTACTTTTATCTATCCTAAAATCTCATAGTAAATTCCTCCAAGATCCCTTCCATGTTCACAGCACCAACTAGTTTTTGTTTTTTGGAATTAAGCTTTGATTTGNACCCTTTATCTGATATGTCATTTGCAACTATCTTTTCCCATTCCGTTGGTTGCCTATTAATTTTCTGGTTTGTTTCCTTGGTCAACATTGTTTTATAATTGCAATTTGCTGGCGAGATTCTACCATATTTTCTACCATTAAGCACTTTCACACAAGTCTTCAACTTTTTGTCATTCGGTTTAGGTTTCTGAAACGGTACATACTTTTTCTGGACTTATATTTCAGTGACCAAGCCAAAATATTCTACTAGTATTTGTAAAGTGGTATTTCAGTTTAAATTTTTAAATTTAAATTTGTTTAAATTTTAGCTTTTAAATAATGCTAAAGAGTGTTTAGTGATTGAACTGGAAATATTTAATGTGTTTTAAACTGAATTCCTTTGAAAACCATGTTTCATCATACTCGTTTTCATATTCTAAGGCTGTAGCAGGCAGTTACCAAGATATAATAAAGCTTTATGGATTAGCTGATGTAAACTTTGCATATTAGAATTAATATAATTAAATTAAGAAGAGATTATTTATGTCTCCTTTATTTTCCATACTCCTAAATGAGAATATACTATAAATAATGAAGGAAGTTTTGATAGTTCATGATCAGAATTGGAAAAACTTGAATCAAACAATGAAATAGCTACTGATTTCATTTGAACCCTGGGGAAATTAATTCATCTCTCTGTACTTTAAGTATTGGTCTTAATATGTATATGTGTAAGTGTGTGTGTATGTTTTAACTTTGTGTTTTATTGAGGCATAATTGGTATACAATATTAGTTTTAGTTACACAACATAATAATTTATTATTTATATATGTTATGAAATAGTTACCACAATAAGTTTAGTTAACATCCATCAGCAGATATAGTTACCGAATTTCTCTCTTATGATGAGGATTTATAAGATTTACTCTGTCAACAATGCTTGTATATACAGTACAGTATTTCTAACTGTAGTCACCATGCTGTCCATTATATCTTGCTCTATTATTTTTAAATGAATTGAGAAACATCATAATATCTCTTTATAGGGTTGTTATTGTAGGATATAAGTTTAATAAGATAGTTTATATAATGTGTGTTGACCTGGCCAATAAGTATTCTACCTATGTAATTTATTATTATCAATATTATTATTACTATTCTTGTTACTGTCATTTAAAAGATAGCTGTTATTTAAAAGGTATCTGAATAAGCATAATATTTATTTGCATAAATAATTTTAGGACTCAGGGGTAAAGCTTATAAAGACCTAAACCCATGCAGACAAGCATCCACATCAATAAACACTGCGTCTTGTAAACACATTGAATTCTGGTATTGAAACTTAAATATCTGTTGAGAACTGAGCTCAATAGTACTCATGATTCTCACCTACCTATCTGAAATGTCACACACAGCTGGGTTGGAATAATATATAGCCTGAGACAATAGTGCATCACTTTAACATTCCAGCAAAAAGGTGATACAGTTACGTCTCTTAAAACTTGAAGATGACTAAATCTTAGCACCAGTATATCCGTGTAGAGTAGAAAACTGTAGCTATCACCAAGTTGCATGAAATTAAAAGAAAACCATTATATATTGATCTTTATGGGAAATATAGGCTTTGTCAATTAACAGATATATCTAGGCCTGCTCTGTAATTCTCTCTTTTAGAGTTTCTACTTATCACTACATGCAGAGATACACATAGTCAGATTAAGACAATCTACTACTTCATTTTGATAGTAACAAAAAAAAGGAAATAAAATTTGTAACAAGAAGAATCATAATTATTAAAAATCTATTAAACTAAAAACTTGTGTTTTCAAAAGGAAGACCCTGGAATTAATTATATGTAGTTTTACTTTACAATTCATCAGAAGAGATTATGTTTTGAAAAGAAGCTGAATGGGCTTGGTTCCTGGTCTGTGAAGTGACAGTAGGTACCTTAACGTGGGAAGGGTGTCCTGTAGAAGAGAACAGGTACTGAGTTTGCCATGGCAGTTCCTCATACACATTTGTGACACGATGTAGAGATCCTTTGAGCTTGTGAGACTAACAGAGTCTTTAAAATAAAGCCCAATAATTGCACATTGGGCATTATGTGGTAACACAAGCTTCATCTATGGAGATTTGGGAGAGAAAAGTGATAACCTATGTCATTTTAAGCAACTCTCAAGATAATAAATTAATCAAAAAGAGTCATTGGTCTCAAGTGCCCTAATTTCGAAAAGGAGTTGGGAAAAGCTAGCTAAAGCCTGACTGTAAGGATTCCTTCTGCACAGACTAGGCATCCACAACACATTTCACAATTCAGTAAGAGAGACTAATGAAGAAAAGCAAAAGTAGTGTGAAATTTTTTAAAACGNGCTTCATCTCTGGCTTCAGAGGGGTCTGGCCTGATTGTGCAAGAGCCCTTTCCTCTGAAGCAAATCCAGTACAAGTTTGGCTTTTCTGTCCTCAAAGTGGTATGGTATGATCCTCAGACACCATACCCACCAAACACTAGTTGTCAGACTCTCACGGTTATTGGTTTATTCAGCAGGTCATGGTTTTGTGTCAGGGAACAGTGTGTGTGNTTTTTAAAGGAAATATTTAGACAGGAAACTGGACTCTGTTTTTGAATACTTCCAGTCGTTTGTCTGGAGTCCTGTTTCTTATTAAAAGGATCCCTTGAGACATATCAGTATTATATATCTAACCAAGTTGTATAAATGCATAGCACTACTTCCCCTTGGAAGGGGACACTGGTTTATTGACTAGTGCTTCACATCCTTTGGTGTTCTTGTGATCACCCCTGTGGCCACATGGGTAATCATATATTTCCCATTCTCTTCAAATATATACTGTATCAGCAGATAAGGAACTCTTGACTCAGGGTAACTTACAAATTGTTTTACTTGAAAAGAATTTCTCAGAATAATCATCCTGGTTCCAGCTGTTCAACTGTTCTTTTCCTTTCCCCATAAGCTTGCTACTCAGAGTCCAAGAGACTTGGTGAGGTAGGAGAAATTTAGGTAAAATGTAATGTAACATCAGTAACTTTCCACTTGCCTCCTAGGTTGGGAAGAATTTATGGGGCGCTCTGTGTAGGTTGATACTTGAGTGACTCAGCATTAAATGAAGCCTGCTTTTAGTATGGGTTTTGCCTGACCCTTGAAGGCAGATCTGTATTTTCTCTTTTTCCAGTAACAGGATTCACATTCTTATCACCTTCCCAGTTGTCTGCTCTCTCAAAAAATGAACCCCTGTCTTATTCCCTAAGGCCAAGAAATTGAACTTGCATCAGCTCAGGCATTTTTTACTAAATAATGCAAAAAATAATGCAAAAATCATTTGCTGTCCAAGTTGTCTAAGGGAAATGCCTAGGAGTAGAATTGCTGGTGACTCTTAAGATTTCCTTTGTATCACTGTATTTCTAAAACTGTATTATGAAATGCTTGTCCCTGTCTTTCTGTCTGTCTGTATGTCCGTGTGTTCACCCTGCTTCTGGATCTGTCACCTTTAGTTTGTCAAATCGGTGAATGTTTTGGTATCAGTTCTTGCCTTTTTTTTTCTCTCTCTTATTCTGCCTTCTTCTTTTGCCTGGGAGCCTCATTACACACACATTAGACCGTCTTATAATATCCTGTAGTTCAGGGATGTCTGGGTGGCTCAGGTAAATGTCTGCCTCTTGGTTTTGGCTCAGGTTCTGATCCCACAGTTTGTGAGTTTGAGCCCCGCATCAGCACGGACCCTACCTGAGGATTCTTTTTCTTCCTCTTTCTCTGCCCTTCTCCTGCTCCTGTTGTCTATCTCAAAATAAATAAAGAAACTTTAAAAATATGTATTTAAGTTAATATCCTGTAGTTCATTTATTCAGTCCCTTCTCCTGTCTATATGCGCTTCATTTTGGATAGTTTTTTATCACTGTGGCTTTATGTCTCTTGATCTTTTCTTGGGCAGGTCTACTCTGTTCTAATCCCATCCAGTGAAATTTTTATTTTAAATGTTGTTATTTTTGTTTCTGTAAAAATTACTTTGAATCTTGTTATATCATCCATTTCAATCCTCTTTTTACATTTATGAACATATTTGTAATATTTATAATCACAGTAAAGCTGGAGCAAAGGACAATTTGATTTAATATAGAACTGAATTTGGGAAGCACTGGAGAGTTTATGTAACAATCTCAGAATAAGGTCTTATAGCATAAGGAAGAGTGGGAGAGAAAAAGGAGTAGTATGGAGAGAGACTAGGAAAGTAGATTCTACATGAATAGATAACCAGTTGTGTGAGGATCAAAGGAGGAGAAAGAAGTCACCTCTAATTCTCAACTTTTCAACCCAGGTAACAGCAAAAAAAGATATTCTTTCCTCCCTCTCTTCCAATCTACCTACCTTGCTACCTATCTGTCTAGAAAAGTCCAGAAGAAAATTAACTTTAGTCAGAAAGATAATAGATCTTAACACTTGGAATGCTGTGGAAGAGGCAAGAACATAAAAAAGGTTTTGGAAACTTGAGTCAAGACCTTCAGAGAAAAGAGGTGATAGTTGAAGTAGAAGTGGATAANACTTAACATTTAGTGTTCAAGAAAATGCACAGAATACACAGACTTTTTTTTTTGCGAGTAAGCTTTTCTCCCAATGTGAGGCTTGAACTCATAACCCTGACATAAAGAGTCACATGCCCCACTGACTGAGCCAGCCATTTGCCCCACAAACCAGTTTTTGTGAGTGGGTAACAGTTTGTAGACATTTTTGATCAAAACCTGTATATAAAATATTTATAGAAACAGAAGATTTCATATACTTCTGAAAGCTTCCTGAAATTGGAATTAATAACTAAATGGTAACAGTTTCAAGAAAGACAAAAAGATCTGAGTAGAACAATGGCATGCTTATTTGTTTTCTGATTGTGTTAAAGTTAATTATTTGACAGCTGGGTCTATTTTCAAACACACAGAGTTAGTTCTTTCTCCCAGTGGGAGAGAAAGCACATGTTAATAAGAAAATAGTATACATATGCTATTTATATTGTTATACCAAATATCCCATTGTTTAATAGGTGATTTAGTTTTTAAGCAAAACCTATTTGGCGAGTTGTCAAAACTGTAATAATATCCTATAATTTTTAAAGCCCTTTTCATAAAAAGAACATTTCTGTTTTTTATTTCCCCATCTAAGTAAAGTCTTAATGTAATATGCTCTTACGGGAGTGAAAAACACAGGTACTACCTCTGGTGTTTGCTCAGAAAAAGAGGAAGGTGAACCTTCTCTCCACGTCTGGCCAACAGACACATAGATTTAAGGAAAGAAGCCCAGGACCTTGACCTTCAGTTTTGCTTCAGAATTTTATCTCAGACCTAGGAGGTTCTTCAAGAAAAATTGCCATTTCAAAGGCTCTGTGTGTTGCTAAAGATGGAGTTTTGAAAATCACTTTTGATGGTAGAAACCTCTTTCTTTTAGGAAAATATAGTTGAAAGGGTCTGTAGTCAGATCGAGTACAAGAAAAATCCAAAATGGCAAAGTTCAGAACAATAGGAAGCTTATAATGTTCTGAATACTAATGTAACATGGTTATTTTATTTGATGATTTTTTTACAGAAGATTTTAGTTTTCCTTGGTGTCTGAGAAAGCAGTTTGTTGAAGGAATCTGAAAATGTGTTAAAGAACATAGGAGAGA
>NW_027527566.1:214255-214752 GCF_008692635.1 Crocuta crocuta
GAATCCATGGCTGGGGTGGAGGGAGGGAAGAACTGACAGTTAGGAATTACCTATGCCAGACTTTAGAAACATTATTTGATTTGCAAAATACCTTATCCTTTTATTCTGTAATTATTCCATCATTTAATAAAACTGTGATAATTCCTGAAAACTCTAGTATCAGCTTAGTTTAAGCACCACCATATGAAGTGGAGAGGAATGTGTTCATCTGGGGATGTGAAAAGCCTGGAAAAAAGTAGAAATACAAACCATTTATATGAAACAACAGTTTTCAAACCCTGGAAGACCAAAAGCATAGGACTGTGATAACTGAGAAAGGAAAACAATGTGTATAGAAATGCAACAGATAGAGAAATGTCAAGAGGAACTCATTTCAAAAATGCAAAGTGTAGAGGAATCACACTACCTGATGATAAGGTCTACTATAAAACCATAGTGATGAAGGACTTTTAAAGATAAACACATATATCATTGAAACCATAATTTAAAAGTGGATC
>NW_027527566.1:215012-218498 GCF_008692635.1 Crocuta crocuta
TCTAAAAGTGGATCCACTCACACATGGTTAATTAATTTATGACTAAAGTGCAAAGGCAATGTGATAGAGAAAACATGGTTTTTTCAATGGTGCTGAACTATTACACATCCATGTGCAAAGTTGTTTTTGAACTTTACCTCATATTAAACATAAAAATCAAAATCAGTGGGGGGCGCCTGGGTGGCTTAGTCGGTTAAGCGTCTGACTTTCGCTTAGGTCATGATCTCGCGGTTCGTGGGTTCGAGCCCTGCGTCGGGCTCTGTGCTGACTGCCAGCTCAGAGCCTGGAGCCTGTTTCAGTCTGTGACTCCCTCTCTCTCTGACCCTCCCCTGCTCATGCTGTCTCTCTCTCTCTCTCCCAGAAATAAATAAAAAACATTAAAAAAAAATCAAAATCAGTGGTAGGTATAAATGTAAAACTAAAACTATAAAGCTCTTAGGAGAAAACATAAGAGCAAATACTTAGGACTGAGGCACAGATTTCTTGGATAGATTGTAAAAAGTACAGTCCACAAATGGAAAAACAAGGTTAGAGTTAGGCACTACACAATTAAATTATAATTAAAAGTCAAAATTTTTACACTTAAGTTATTTTTAATTTTTTGAAAGTTTATTTCCTTTGAGAGAGAGAGAGTACAAGCAGGGGAGAGGAACACAGGGAGAGATAGAGAGAATCCCAAGCAGGCTCCACACTCACCAAAGAGTATGATACGGGGCTTGATCCCACAACAGTGAGATCAAGACCTGAGCCAGTATCAGGAGTCAGGCGTGTAACTGACTGAGCCACCTAGAAACCGTAACTTTATGTAACTAAAAAAATTCTTCTCTTTGAAAGATACTATGAGAAATTGAAAAGATTAGCTGCCGACTCAGAGAAAGTATTTGGAAAATATATATATGATTCTGATGGTCACTTTCAATTTAATTAGGCTATAGTTCCCAGTTATTTAATTAAACACTAACGTAGGTGTCACTGTGAAGTGTATCAGTTGACTTTAAGTAAGGTAGATTATTCTCAATCATCTGGGTGGGCCACATCCAATCAGTGGAAAGCCCAAAAAGCAAAACTGAGATTTCCTTGAAGAAGAAATTCTGCCTATAATTTTGTTCTCCTTCAATATTGCATTGGCTTTTCTGGGTATTTCATCTCTCCATACAAATTTTGGAATCCAATTATCTGTCCCCATGCAGAGAATCACATGCTGAGATTTTGAATGATATTGTATTGAATGTATAGATTAAGTTGGGAAGAGCTGACATCTTGATAATATCGTGTCTTCCTGTCCATGAACACAAGAGTTCTCTCCATTTATATAGTTTTTCTTTGATTTTGTTGATCAAAATTTTATACTTTTCTACATGTTGATCCTGTATATATTTTGTTTGATTTATACCTAATTGTTCCATTTTGGGGGGTACTAATAAAAATGGTATTGTGTTTTAATTCAATTTATACTTGTTCATTGCTGATATATAGAAGAGTCATTGACTTTTATTTATTAACCTTGTATCCTGCAACCTTATTATAATTGCTTATTAGTTACAGTGTTGTTGTTATTGATGTTTTGTCAAATCTTTCAAATTTTCTATGTAGACCATCATGTCTTCTATGAACAAAGACAGTTTTATTTCTTCCATCCCAATCTATATGCCTTCTCTTTTCCTTTCCTGTCTTATTGCTTTAGCTTGGGCTTCCAGTACAATGTTGAAAAGCAGTGGAAAGAGGGGATATCTTCGCTTATTACCTTATCTTAGGAAAACTTCAAGTTTCTCCCCAGTAGGTAATGTTAGCTGTAGGGTTTTTTTTGTAGGTATTCTTTCTCAAGTTGAGGAATTTCTCCTCTGTTCCTAGTTTACTAAGTTTTTTTTTTTTTTTTTAAATCATGAATAGGTGTTGGATTTTGTCAAATGTTTTTTTCTGCATCTATTTGATATGATCAAGTCACTTTTATTTTTTTTTTTTTTTTGGCTTGTTGAAATGATTATGTTAGTTGATTTTCAAATGTCNGTCCACACTGAGCCTCCAGCACTTTCTCAATGACACTGGAGGTTTTCCTACCCTGGAATTTTATTGCAGTGTTTCTTTGTGTTTCTGTTTATTTTATTTTAACCTTGGCCTATCAGCTGTGTGGCCTTGGGCAAATTCCTTAACTTTTCTCTCCCTCATTTTCTTCATCTGCAAAATTGATATAATACTTAACAAGTTGTCACATTGGTTAAATGAATTATTATAAAACACTTGAAATTGGTCCTATTTACATAGTGAACATTAAATAAATTTCATGCTATTATTACTTACTATCTTCATCTGTTACTGGACAAGTAAAAGACACAATTGTGATAAGTGTAGTTACTTGAAATCCAAGAATAAAGTAAAATAAGTAGAAATGCAGAAAAGTATTGTCATAAAGTTGGATGTGACAGAGAGAAAATCAACTACTTTGAGGCAACCCTTAATGTTATATTTATTCTTTTTTTTTTTTTAATGAGGTTTAAGCTTTTTTTTTTAATGTTTTATTTATTTCTAGGAGAGATAGAGAGACAGCGTGAGCAGGGGAGGGTCAGAGAGAGAGGGAGTCACATACTGAAACAGGCTCCAGGCTCTGAGCTGGCAGTCAGCACAGAGCCGACGCGGGGCTCGAACCCACGAACCGCGAGATCATGACCTAAGCGAAAGTCGGACACTTAACCGACTAAGCCACCCAGGCGCCCCATTGTTATATTTATTCTTTTGCCTATTTCAACTTTGTTTTTGGAATAGACGTATTGACATTTTAATATTCTTTGCTATTTTATAGTTTAAGTTTTCTTCTAAAGTAGTTCCTAGAGACTTGGATATATCTGAGTACAGTTTTTTTTTTTTTTAAGTTTCTATTTATTTAGAGTGGGGGACAGGCAGAGAGAGGGAGAGAGAGAATCCAAAGCAGGTCCCATGCTGTCAGTGCAGAGCTGATGCAGGGCTTGAACTCATGAATTGTGAGATATTGGCCTGAGCCAAAACCAAGAGTCACACGCTTAACCTACTGAGCCACCTTGGCACCCCTAGAGTACAGTTTTACTCTGCTTCACTAGTTTGAGTTAGAAGGAAATACATTTGGATCACAAGTAGAAGGTTTGGGAATAATCTAGTAAAAAATTCNTGATGAGTATTTTTTCATCATGAGGACAGATCTTGAAGACATAGTAAATTTCCAGCTTAGACTCAAAAGTTTTCAGAAAACTACATTAATACAGAAAACAAACATTTTTTAAGAATTTATCTTGAAATCACATTGTCTTACCAAAAGGGTAAAATATAAATGAACTGATGCTGTCTTTTTTTAATTTGGGGGTCAATGTTTTGTCTTGGTACTAGAAAGGAAGACCTTTTTCTCCCAGAAAGACATAAACCGTGAAATGGGATTACAGAAGTGAGGAAATGAGGACATAATGACACTTAAATTCTTCTAACAAAAAATGATAAGTAAAATTTTTGTAGCCAGTCTAT
>NW_027527566.1:220193-220348 GCF_008692635.1 Crocuta crocuta
ATATATATATATATATATATATATCTCACACATATATATATTATATATATAAGTATGTATATATATGCACACATATGTTTGTGTATGTATGTATATATATGCATATATGAGATATATATTTTGAACCATCCATGATTGTGTTAAGACCATACTGA
>NW_027527566.1:220786-221138 GCF_008692635.1 Crocuta crocuta
TGATATCATTTTCAAAAATAGTGATCAATAAACTTCATAGATAAAGAAATTACAGGAGTAGATAGTGTTTTTGGCATTTAGTTTCAATACTCTTAAATTCAACTTCATTTTCATTCTATTGCCTGTTATCTTTGTAATCGCTGGCACTTTTAAAGTATTTTTTGTAACCTTTTACTTAAAAGATATCTACTCTCTTCACATTTAGATAATTCATTGTTAAAATGATATAAAGTATGAACTAGATACTCCATTTGATCACTGAATCCAAAGGAAACAAATACCTAGAGACACCACTGTACTTTATGCTAACTTATGCATGGCTTATTTTTCTAAGAGGCTCAGAGATGCAGAA
>NW_027527566.1:221372-222121 GCF_008692635.1 Crocuta crocuta
ACATATGTTCCAAATCCACCTGAGGTTATGGCTACCTTTTAACAATGGTGAAATAATCCTTATAGTCTTCTTTTTTATGAACAGTTCACAATTAATTTTGATATATTTTTGAAGTTGTTATGGTGTTGTGAAAGTGCCTCTTAGAAAGGTTTTTTTTTTTTTCTTCAGTCTAAGACTTTGGTAATTGAGGGGTAAATTTGAATTATCTCGACAATTAACTTGGCCTGAAGTGGAAGCACTTCCTACCTTGTGGGTTCAATATCATGAAACATTTCATGTTGCCTGGTTATAGCTGAGAAACCATGTATATGATAACATCTGTAACACATTACGTGTGTTAGATACGGTGCTGAAGGAGTATTCTGTGAAATAGCACCACTGCTGGAAACAGTGTCAGCAGCTTGCAGATGCTTTAATTCTCATATCTGTGCCTTCCACACAAAGCAAACAAAAATATTGAAGCCTGTCCAAACTGGCCTTTGTGTGCATGTTTGCCAAATGGCCTATTTTTTGTGTCCTTCACTCCCTGATGTAGACACTACAGACTCATTTCATCATGTTTCTAGTTGCTGTCTAATCTGACTCCCTCATTAAATAAATGAGGGAAAGAGTCAGAGAGCTTAGGGTGTATTTTCATGCACTTAACAGCCCTGGATGAAGCTCACATCTAAATTTCCTCATTTCTGGCTCCCCCCCCCCAACTTTTACTATGATTCTAAATAAAAGCTAAATCTTTCAGGAGATGGGTC
>NW_027527566.1:222394-224385 GCF_008692635.1 Crocuta crocuta
AGATACGTCAAGTGGATAAGGGTCCACAGGGCTAAGATGCCCCCGAAACAGTCTTTGCTTTCCCTAGAATAAAAGCTTTGTTTCTTCAAACTACAGTTAAGTCCTATTCACCTGCTGCAGACTGGGCTGAACTTGATGTTTTGGTTTTATTCAATTCAAAGCTTCATTTCTGAAGCTGTAACTCTTCCTAGCTGTAGTTCTTAGTCATTTCTTCATCTGGCCGGGACCAAAGCTGCTAATTCAGGATGTCGAAGTACTTATAATATAGCCAGCAGCATCAGGTGCTGAGTATGTGTCCTGAGTAATTTTCACCCATTAACTCATTAATCATCTCATCTGGGATGATTATTACCACCGTTATTTTTTTCAGGTTAGGAAAATGAAACACAGAGAGGAAGTTAAATAAATGGACTGAGCTCACATCACAAGTATGAAGACAAACTTAGATTCACCTGCAGGCAGGCAGGTTTCAGAGGCCACACATATTAGCCACTACCCCAGACTACCGTTCCAAGGGTCATGGATGAATCTTCAATAGTCCCACTGCAGCTAGGAAGTACATTTCTATATTTAATTAGGGATAAATTTAACTAAACTTAGTATTACAGAAAGGAAGGAAAAGTAATTTGTACACAAGTAAAGTCCTTTGTTTTTCTCTCTAGTCAGTTGTCAGTCTTTTTGATCAATATTGGAAAAAATAGCAACATCAAACCCTANCAAGTCAGCATGCACACCAGATGGTAAAAAGCACCCTGAGGGGCAGGGTCTGTTCTCCTTGAGTAATCTGGAAAGCCACATCCGTATTTGAGGTATTCTAGTTAATAATTCTTTGCTAAATGAACCTACTAATAATTGTGTCTGATATTTACCACAACCCTGATCTACCAGTTGCGTTAATTTTAATATGGCCATTCTTTGGCCACAGAATAGAGTTCAGACTGACCTACTTGCTTTTAGATGGTGGTAGCTTGCTGTCCTTGAACTAGCTGGAATCACCTTCTCTATGGGCAAACCCTACCATCTAGCACAGTCCTTTATGGTCTTCTAATCATTCTGTCATCAGACCTTCAGCTTTGATGTAGTTATGTTCAAAACCTTGGTTCACTGATGGTTCACCTATCCTTTCACCTTCTTTCTGTTGTTTGATGGTGAGTGAGGAGGTGGCACATAGGGGCCTCTGGATCGCCTGTATCCAAAAATACAGAGAGAGAGAGAGAGACAGACAGAGTATGAGCAGGGGAGGAGCAGAGAGAGGACACAGAGAATCCGAAGCAGGCCCTAGGCTCTGAGCTGCCAGCACAGAGCCCGATGTAGGGCTGGAACTAATGGACCTTGAGATCATGACCTGAGCCGAAGTCAGACACCCAACCGACTGAGCCATCCAGACACCCCAAGAATTTCATATTTTAATGGAGGGAAATAATAAGGCAGAGTTTAAGAATATTTACAAATGTATAGTCCAGCTGGAACTAAAAAAAAAAAAAATTTAAACCCTGTCTTTTTTGATTAAACATCAAGACAGATTGTATTGACAACACAGAGGTTTTTTTCCTCCTAGTTTAGGAAATGCTGAGAAAGGTGATAAAAATCAACAAAGGTAAAAATGTATACAAGTTTGCTTTTAAATTAAACGTGATTAAAACATTAAAAAACCCAACATAATAACAGTGTATGGAAAATACTAGTATTTAGCATGCAAAAGGATGGCAGAGCAGAAAGTAGTGATTACAATAAGAGAAAAGCAAATAACACAGAAAAAGTAAGTAAATGCAGAATACGGTATTTAATCAGTGACAAACATAGCTGAATGACTATAAATGTCACATCTTCCTTATATATTAGAAAATATGAGTGCTGTTTTCTTTTACGTATATCCCTGAGAAAAACCAAAACTGTCAGCGATGTTAAAGGAGATGAGATACTATAAAAACAAAACACAATTATGTTTGCTGAGTACAATAATTACTTTGTACTTTTAATTGTATTTTGGT
>NW_027527566.1:224650-230608 GCF_008692635.1 Crocuta crocuta
CATTGATGTGTGTGTGAATTAAATCATATATTTTTTATTTTATTTTATTTTAATGTTTATTTATTTTTGAGACAGAGAGAAACAGATCATGAGTGAGGGAGAAGCAGAGAGAGGGAGACACAGAATCGGAAACACGTCCCAAGTTGTCAGTGCAGAGCCCAACGTGGGGCTCACACTCACCAACCGTGAGATCATGACCTGAGCCGAAGTCGAGTGCTCAACCAACTGAGCCGCTCAGGCGCCCTTGAATTAAATCATATTTTAAATAGTGGAAGTCTTTTAAAGAGCCGCTTATATTCAGAAGTATATTGATACTTTGTAATGCGAATAAATACCTAATAAATTTGACTATACAGATTCTGGATTTTAAAAAATGCCCTTTAAAGTAGAGCTCAAGCATTTATAGTGTTTTTTTCTTTTTGCTAATTCATGCATGTCCTCTATGTTGCATATATTTTAATTTCTACATATTTATCATTAACAAATAATTTGAATGAAACCATTTAAGGCATTTCATGGAATGGAGCAAACTATATTTATATATTACAATTGTATGAATAACTTATTATTGTATAAAATATTAGTTACACAGATATGAGTAAACAACCATATGGCCTTATTTTTTCTTAATGTATAACACCCCTTCTCTGTTCTGAATTGCATAATTTCTTTTATTGAAATATAGTTGACACACAGTGTTCTATTAGTTTTAGGTATACCACGTAGTGATTTGAGAAGTCTATATGTTCTGTTCTCACCACACGTGTACTGTCATCTGTCACCATACAACACTATTGTAATACCATTGACTATATTCCCTGTGCTGTTGCTTTCATCCCTGTGACCTCCCCATTCCTTAACTGGAAGCCTGGTTTTCCCACTCCCCTCAGCTCATTTTACCCCCTCCCCTCTGGCAACCGTCAGTTCTCTGTATTTATGGGTCTCTTTCTGCTTTTGTTTGTTTGTTCTTTTGTTTTATTAGGTTTCATATATAAGTGAAATCATATGGTATTCGTCTTTGGCTTATTTTACTTAACATAGTACGCTCTGAGGTCCATCCATGTTGTCACACATGGTAAGATCTCATTCTTTTCTGTGACTAATATTCCATTGCATCCCACATTCTTTATTCGTTTACGTATTGATGGACACTTGGATTGCTTTTGTATCTTCGCTGTTGTAAATAATCCTGTGATAACCATAGGGGAGCATATATCTTTTCTTTTCCAGCTAGAGTTTTCATTCTCTTTGAGTAAACACCCAGTAGTGGAATTACTGGATCATATGGTATTTCTATTTTTTATTTTTTTGAGAAACCCCCATACTGTTTTTCTCTACAGTGGCTACACCAATTTACATTACTACCAGTACTGCAGAAAGATTCCTTTTCTCCACATCCTTGCCAGTGCTTGTTATTTTTTGGTCTTTTTAAAATAAATTTATTTCTTTAGTTCTCTCTACACACAACATGGGGCTTGAACCCATGACCCTGAGATCAAGAGTCGCACACTCTTCTGACTAACCAGCCAGGTACCCCATTTCTTGTCTTTTTGACTCTAGCCATCAGACAGGTATAAGATGATTTCTCATTCTGGTTTTGATTTGCATTTCTCTGATAATTAGTGATGTTATGCATCCTTTTAGATACCTGTTAATCATCTGGATATGTTCTTTGGAAACATGTCTATTCACGTTCTCGTCCCAGTTTTTAATTGGATTTTTTTTTTTTTTGGTGTTGAGTGGTATGAGGTCTTTATATATTTTGTATATTAAGCCCTTACCACATAAGTCATTTGTCCATATCTTCTTCCATTCAGTATTTTGTTCAGTATCTTCTATTCGGCCATTTTGTTGGTTTCCTTTGCTGTGCAAAAGGTTTTAATTTGATGTAGTCCAATAGTTTATCATTATTTTTTTGTTTCCCTTGCCTGAGGAGACAAATCTAGGAAAATGTTCCTAAGGCTGATGTCAAAGGGATAACTGCCTGTGCTTTCTTCGAGGAGTTTTATGGTTGGAGGTCACACATTTAGGCCTTTAATCCATTTTCAGTTGATTTTTGTGTGTGCTGTGAGAAAGCGGTCCACTTCTGTTCTTTTGCATGTAACTGTCCAGTTTCCCCAGCACCATTTATTGCAGAGACCGTCTTTTTGTCATTGTGTATACTTGCCTTCTTTGTAATAGATTAATTGACCATCTAAGTGTGGGTTTATTTCTGGGCTCCCCAATCTGTTCTATTGATCTGTGTGTCTATTTTTGTGCCATTGAATAGTAGAATTTTAATAGTACAAAGCTGTCTTTCTATTTGTTTTGGTAAGTGGACTTTTCATATGCTAGGGATTTTCTTAGCTGCTATATGTGGACAAAGCCAAACAAATGATTTAAAATGAAAATAAGTCCACCAAATGACTCATTTTTCTCCATGATGTTAAACACTGTGTTTCATCTTTATAATTTTCTGTAAACTGACTCAGGATGCTTTTTCTTTGCTACTCATGCCTGTAACTGGCTGTGCACCTATTCCCCCAGATATGACCATGCCAGCAAGGCCTGTGTGCAACATTAGGCAGTCTGAAAAATCACAGGAGGTTTAATTAAGCCCTTATATATTTCATTCTTGTTAATGCTGATTGACATACTTGATTCTTCACTTCTGCATTCATTAACTTGGACTCTCAATTTTAAATTACAAATTAATGTAAAAATTCTCAAGAGGGGCCATACATTGGAATCTCAAGAAACACATTTGCCTTAATTGCTTTCTGACATACAGGAGACAAAATCCAGGGATGGGGTCGTGTTATGAGGCAGTTGTACTAAGTGTATACTCATGGCTGAAAGTTGGCTCTAGACCTCTGGCTTTTGTCCCCTTTCCTCTTTTCTCTTCCTATCCCCTGACATTTGACCTTTAACTTTAGACGTAGACCTTATGTCCAGTATTTCTGAGTTGAGATGGATAAAACATTTGCTTTCTTGGGCCTTAGTTAAATTATTTAATTACTTTGTTGAGGTTTTATTTTCTACTTTCTCTCTATGGCCCACACCTGTATGTTCTCCAGTCCCCTGTTCTCNGGTTCTCTTGCTACGTTTCAAATAAAGTTTTTATTATTTTTTTTTGAGAGAGGGAGACAGAATGTGAGTGGTGGAGGAACACAGAGAGAGGGAGACACAGAATCTGAAGCAGGCTCCAGGCTCTGAGCTGTCCACACAAAGTCCCACACAGGGCTCAAACTCACAAACCGTGAGATCATGACCTGAGCCAAAACCAAGAGTCAGATGCACTCAACCGACTGAACCACCCAGGTGCCCTGAAATTGCTTTTATTTTTAATGTATTTTTTTGTTTATTATTTTGAGAGAAAGAGCACATGCATGATAGAGGGCCAGAGAGAGAGAGAAAGAAAGAAAGAGGGAGAGAGAGAGAAAGGAAAGAAAAAAAGAGAGATAGAGAGGAAAGAGAGAAGAGAAGAGAAAAGAAAAGAAAAGGAAAGGAAACAAAAGAAAAGAAAAGAAAAAAAAGAAAAGAATTCCAAGCCAGCTCCAGGCTCCTAGCTGTCAGTACAGAGCCTGACGCGGGGCTCATACTGACTAACCACAAGATCATGACCTGAGCCGAAGTCAGATGCTTAACCAGCTGAGCCACCCAGGCTTCCTGCTACATTTCAGAATATAATAATCCTATTGATGGCCTATTATCTCAAAACTAGGAAAACAAACAAAAGCCTGATATTTGTACTGACAGTTTATTGTTATTACTTTAACTTTTATTATTTATGATTAAGCAATTCTATAAATATGCCAGAGTCTCACAAACAGTATGTTAAAAATTCTAGCTATCAATCCTTAAAGCTAGTGGGCATGACAATATTGCTAAATAATGCTAGGTATCATTTAAACTTTGAAGAAATTTTAGTTTCAGGTGGAAGTTTTAAGTCAGAATGCTTGGGGCTGGCAAAGGAACTACTATGCTATTCAGGTGTGACCCTAACACCTTTAAATCCCAAGGCCTGGCTCAGATTATTGAATCATTGTTCCAAAAGCATAAAGGCATTCAGTATTAAAAGCATTAATATTTTATTTTTTGCCTCACAGCTAAAACGTTTCTCCTACCACTGTGCATCATAAAGTCATGCTGCTAAAGGGTGGACAGGTGTAGGCATATTATTCGGTTCACTTATTCCTAGTTAATTACCTTTATGGTTCAAATACCAAGTGATAATAGGAAAGCTTGATAAATAGCTCTCCATTAAAATGCTCGGATTATTATAAAAAATGACTTACTTTCTGCCAGCCAGTTCTCAGCATATTATTCACCCCATAGTATGATGTCTCCAAAGCAAGACATAGATACTTTTCCCTTTTTCAGGGGGATATTTGATAGTAGCCTCAAGATAGTTAGGACATGCCAACAAAATATTTGCCACAACATGCTCTTTAACATGTAATTTGCTTTTAATTTTTTATTTATTTAAGAAAATTAATTTAAGGTTAAATTTCTACATGCCTTTTTTCTTGAAATCTTGGATTATAAAAGCATAATAAACATTCCTGGCCAGGAAAATGTATTAATATTGCTAAAAAATGATTTTAGGGTGTGGGGGTGCTGCTGTCTTTGTTTGGTAAATATATTTTTTAATGGTCAAAATGGTTTCTGTGTGAGTGCAATTAGGGTTACTCATAGTCTGTGTAAACCGCTGGAGAACTAGAATGGTGTCCCTGAAGGACACTAATCATTTTCAGAGCATTTTCAAGGACAAACAATGAGGCGTCTTGCAGTAGGCAGAATAGTGCTCCCTGACCCCTAAATGTGTGTGTCCTAATCCCCAGAGCCTGTCGGTGTGTCAGGTAATGAGGCAGGGAGGAATGAAAGGTGTTACTCAGCTGACCTTAAGGAGAGTGGCCTGTAGTGTCCAGGAGGGCGCAGTGTAATTACAAGGGTCTCTATGTGGAAGGGCGGTGTGGAGGTGTTAGAGCAGGGCCTGTGGCCATTTGAAAAAGGATCTAGGAGGTGCAACACTGCTGGCTCTGAAAACAGAGGAAGGGGACCACAAGCCTAGAAATATGCGTTGCCTCTAAAAGCCGGAAAAAGGAAGGAAACATATTCTCCTATTGAACCTCCAGAAGGAACATAGATCCCCTGAAACCTTTATTTTAGGCCCCTGAGCCCTGTGTTGGGCTTATGACTACAGAACTGTAAGATAGAGAGTGTGTGTGTGTGTGTGTGTGTGTGTGTGTGTGTGTGTTTTTTTTTTTTTGGCTATTGGGTTGTATAAGTTCTTTATATATTTTGGATACTAACCCTTTATCANGTGTGTGTGTGTGTGTGTGTGTTTCTTTGTTTTAAAGCCAAGTTTGTAATGGCTTGTTCTAGTGGCAACAGAAAACTAATGCAGATGTGTTATTCAAAGATAACATTTTTCTTTTTTGTTAGCTATTATGGTAGAAATATGTCCAAGGAACTGCCATTTTTTAAAGAAAAATTTTTAATGTTTATTTTGAGAGAGAAAGAGCTCAATCAGGGGGATGGGGCAGAGAGAGGAGGGGACAGAGAATCTCAAGCAGGCATCACACAGCCTGATGTGGGGTTAAATCCCAGGAACAGTGAGATCAGGACCTGAGCCAAAATGTAGAGGTGGATGCTTAACCAACTGAGCCACCTGGGGCCCCAAGGAACTGCATTTTAAGATTATGTGCAGAGGACAACCTCAGTTGTTATATGAGTAGTAGCTAGTGGAATAAGGCAAANCAAGTGTTTTTATTTTTTTAATTTCTAAAAAATATTTACTATGAGAGAGAGTGAGAGCACAAGCAAGCAGAGGAGCAGCAGAGAGAGAGGTAGAGAGAGAGAATCCCAAGCAGGCTCCAGAGTGTCAGCAATGAGCCAAACGCGGGGCTCCATTACACAAACCTGAAATCGTGACCTGAGTCGAAATCGATGTCTAACCAGTTGAGCCACCTCAGT
>NW_027527566.1:230668-242346 GCF_008692635.1 Crocuta crocuta
CCCCCGTTCTACAAGTGGTTTAAAAAAACATCCAGAGACTTCCACCTCTGGTTTGTATATAAATACTCCAATAATTATTGCCATTTTAACAATATTAGCAAGCTGAATATATTAGACATGCAAAAAATTTAGGCATATAGGAGAGCTTGTATGCAAATAAATCAAAGGGACTAAATCTAGACAGATACAAGTTCCTCTTAGAAGAGGTACAGGTTTGCCTTCACTCCGGTGGAGCAGTGGTAGAAGACCCCTCCCACAGACTGAATTCAGGAAAAACCAGCCAGGCAGTGAACAAAGTTGAAGGGCAGTGAGTGGGATCCCATGATGGATTAGAATCCTGCCAACCTCGAGCCACAGTGCATCTGCCCTGACCTACCACACCTTTCCTACACCTTTCACTAAGTGCGCAGGAGTAGCACAACCAGGGAAGGATCAGAGAGAGATCATCCCAAGGTGTGTGGGACCAGCCGGCAGCCATCTGAAGGCTGAGCTTAGAGCTGGTGAAATGAGAGAATTCACTCCAAGGAAGAGCAAATCTTCAGCAGTGATGTGCCACTGACCTCTATAAACTGTGGGCAGGGCAAGGCTGCACATTCCCTAAGGCACTACAGGCCTTTAAGGCAGAGGAGCAGCTGCTGAGGGCAGAGGGGAGAAGGGAGAGATGAGGGAACTCCCCCGTGAGCCACTGCAGCACGTCCCTGGAGCCTGGGCAAGGGCAGGAGGGCTGACAGAGAATGTGAAGTGCAGAGAGGTTCTCATGAGTCTGGTGAGCAAAGAGGAATTTACAAAGAATCCAAAACCAGGCAACGGAGCCACAGAACAGAAGAGCTGTCTCTCCCAGTCATAGAAGATGGGAGTCAGTCTGAGCATCACACAAAGTTCATTGCCATACCGGTGCTCAGGTCCTAGATGTTGCTAAAGTAAGATGCCCACTCCTTGATGTAAAGTACTGAAAGCCTGTGATGCTTCACATCAAAGAGACACATAATGTCACTTTGTCCCATGACTGGGAATGCTATGCTGATGAGTTAAGTTGGAGTTCTCCACATCTATGTTTGGTAAAGATACCCTTTCTTTGGCAGTTATGCATAATCAGTGGAGTGACACCTTTCAAGGTAGTGAATATGGAAGTCCCCAGAACTTGTAGTCACTGGTTTCAGCATACATTGATATCCCTGCTTCAACCAAAGATTCCTTTGTTTATTGCTAATCGTCACTTTTTTATTGTTTTATTCCATGTGTATTTTTAGCTGTCATTATTGTATAAAGAAGAACTTTGTCTTCCTTCACCATTCCGTCTTTTTGAGTACTACTACAGACTTAATCGATTCCCCACCCCCACCTCCACCAAATTGTGTTCCAGCCTTTACTGTCACTAGCCTTCTCAATGCTCATTTGAACAAAATTTGGTCAGCATTGGGCCCATTCAAGTTGATGTGTTCCCATTGATATTGGAGCGAGTCTATGGCAAGAAGCTCTAAGCTTTTAGTTCCTTCCATATCCAGACCTAGAATCAATCTTTTATTCAAGGATCTCTCATCTTTTTAAAGAGTAGTGGTATTGAGAAACAAATATTTGGGTGTTAAATGTTGTGACAGTAATCCGTTTTATTGCCTTTTGGTTCCAGGTGCACACTTCAGCATATGCTCTATGATAATACACACATTTTCTTTAGGCTCATCTCCTGGGAGATGAGCGTGATGTTAAACTTTCTCAAAAGGGGCACTGCTTGGGTACTCTCCTTTAGCCAAAGAGTACTATATAGGGTTTTGGTATATCTTATAGTCAATGCTATATTCCAGATTATTATTTTTTATTAAACATCCCCCTTTTGGTGATGGGCATGGAGGAGGGCACTTGTGGGGATGAGCACTCGGTGTTATATGGAAACCAACTTGACAATAAACTATTTAAAAAAATAAAAATAAACACCCCCCTTTTTAACCCACACTGTGATTTCTATCTCCTCCTTTGGCCCAGACTGATACTGTGGTGCTCAGTGCTCTGAGGGCCATTATTTCTAGGTTCTTTGAGTGGACAGAGATGGAATTCTTGCATAAGGAACTCACACTGATACCTCTAATTGAGATAGACCCCCACAGGCTTACTTTGCCCTACTTAATAGTTTTATCTCCCTTTTCCCACAGGGAGAAACTTGGTTTATAGTAACATCAATATATCTATCATTTGCTCTATCCTAAGATATACACAATGTAGTTTAGAATCACTATACCAGCACCCCTACCAACAACAGACTTACTGTGTAAAATTCAATTATTTCTTTGTAGATTTTTGTTCTGAAAATATATCCACTATTTAGTTATAGTCTTGGATTAAAAAATGGATTTATTATTTTTTTCTGTGTGGTCCTATAATCAGTCTTATATAGCCTTAGATTCATTTATCTCTGTTTACAATTTTAGGGTTTGCTTGATGCCTTTTGGTCTTTTTGAAATGTGGAATATTCATTAATGCAAAGTGGATGCTGCATTTTAATGACTCTCTAATTCTTTTCTCTATTCCACCATCAGCTATCTCAGAGAGGTGCTACCACTGCATCCCGAATAGCTCCTTTATTCCCCCAAACATTATAAGTTTCTACTTTTTAATATTCCCCCTCAGGAAACAAAATATCCAACTTTGTTCAAATCAAAGTTAAACTCTCAGTAAATAAACTCTACCTGAGAGCCTGAGGTATTCTCTAAATAGCATGTGTTTAAAAAGCCTATTACTTGTGAAGTAATTTTTGTAACATGGGAGGTTTTTCAAATACCTTGGTGCCTTCTGCAGTATTCAGAATTACTGAGATGCTGGGTGATCCTGAGTACACAAATTACTGGCATATTCCAATAAAGTGTTAAAGTGACCTATAAGGGGATTAGGATTCTTGTTGGGATTATGATCAAAATTGTGTATCTATCTGAAAACCTAGAAATAATGATTTTAAAAATCACTTGAATTAATTGNGCTTGTGACTAAGCCACCCAGGCGCCCCAGAGTTTATCATTTTAGTTTGTGTACATAAATATCATAAAACTTTTTAACCCTATAAATACTGTGTATATGTCTAAAAATGAGATTAAATAAAAAGGATGAAAATGCAGACCTTAAAAATGACTACAAATAGAAACAAATAAATGTTATATCAAACTGATAACAGTCAATTAACATTAATTTTCATATAAATGACTCTTAAATGTTTGATATAAATGTGACATAAAATCTACTAATCCACATTTTTTATAAAAATGATGAAACTGTTTGTTTGGAATGAGCATGTCTACTCACAAATGCACCAATGCATCCATTCATTCTAAAGTAGGACATATATTTGCTGGTTTATAATAGTGCTAATTTCCCGGATCAGTGAGGGATAAATCCAGGATTGTAGAAATATGTATGGTATGTTATAACTTTCCAGAATTGTGTATCATGAAGGGAGTAGAAAAAAATTATTATATATCTGATTAAGCAAAGAATACAGTTTACTAGAGGAATAAAAATTGAACAAATTGAATTGGTCACACTCATAAAACTCCCAAAATATTAGGAGAAGCTTGACTTTGAAGTGTTATACAAATAATATACTTTGTTGATTAACCTCTCAAAATTCGGTTCTTTTATTCACTTTTATACCAGATTATCATTTTATAAAATATGATTTCTAATTCTTGGCCAATATTAAAGGTAACTTCTAAAAGTAATTATGTAATATTTGGTACATACTTCCAAATATATTTGGTCCATAATATGTACTTTATTCATTAAGAAGCATGGTAATAAAATAAGTACCCAAGAACACATCATCCACTTAAGAACTAGAATGTAGCATTATCTTGCTTCTAGTTGGGGACCCTTCTTTATATCTTCATCTTGGTTTTTCAGAGGTAACTTCTTGGCTCAATGCTGAATTTATTATTCTCTTGCCTTTAAAAATATTACCATAATGTAATGTTCATTAATACCTTTACCTTTCTCCCAATTGAAAAAAAAAACTATAACACTTTAATATCATTAAATTATCTTTTGACTATTTCATAGTGTATTTTAAAATCAGACATTATTATTTGTATGTGTGTGTGAAGTTTCTTGTTGTTCCTTCAGGAATCTCTACCTTTCAGAGATTTCCTTATCTCTAAAGTGCAACGTTTAGTATTTTCTTGAGACTGGGTCTGCTGATAGCAAATTCTAATTTTAGCTTTGTTTTGTTTCTTTTTGCCCCAAACTGTTCTTATTCATAATTAATTTTTATCTGTATGACCACAGGCAAACTGTCCCTGAGCTTTTATTTTTTTTTTAATTTTTTAAGTTTGTTTATTTTGAAAGAAAGGGAGAAATAGAGAGTATTGGTGAAGAGAGTGGGAAAGAGAGAGGATCGCAAGCAGGCTCTGCTCCATCAGCACACAGCTTGATATAGGCCTCGAATCCATAAACCACAAGATCATGACCAGAGCTGAAATCAAAAGTCGGATGCTTAACCAACTAAGCCACTCAGGCGTCCCTAATTTACTTTTTTTTAAACTTTTTTTCTGATCCCATCATTTCACTGTCTTCTGAATTCTGCTGTGACTTAACAGTCTGTCTCCCTTTTGAGAATTATCTTACTTTCATTAGATGATTTTTAATTTTTTTCTGTTTCACTGTGTGTCTAATAAGTGTGTATGTGTGCGTGCACATATATTTCATCCTGATGGAAATTTGTTGGGTTACTTGAATCTGTGGCATGATATCTGTCATCAGTTTTGGTAATTTTTTCAACCATTATCTCTTCAAATATTGCCTCTTCCTCATAATTTCTTCTCCTTCTAACTGATATTAACAGTATATTATAGCTTTTTAGTGTATCATCCATGACTTTTATCCTCTGGTTGGTTGTTTGGGATTTTTGTTTCATTGTGTTTTATTGAGTTATTTTCTGACCTATCATTCACTTAACTAATTCTTTGTAAATTTCATCTGACTTCCAGTTAAGTAATTTTCTCTTAAAGTGTGTTAATCTGCCATCACACACATACATTGAATTCTTGATTTTAATTATTTTTGTGTTCTAGTCATTCTGTTTTGTTTTCATATATGCTATATTATGTTTATAATTATGTTTCCTACATATATTTTCAAACCCTTCTTATAATAAAGACAGTATAGTTATTTTATACCCTGGTAATCTCAGTAGCTCTCAGGTTTGTGTGCTCTCTGTGTTCTACTCTCCTGTCTCCTGCTTCTCTCTCCCCACAAGGCCACTGATAACTAGTTTAGGCTTATAGCTATTGCTTTCCAAGAAGCAGATGCCCTGAGGAAAAAAGTTACTTGGAATACTGAGCTTACTTCTCTTGATTCTTGAAACCTCCCCTACATCTTGGTCTGGCAATTTCTTCTTCTTTTATCAACTGTTTGATGCACTAAGGAATTTATTTTTTAAAGTTCATCCAATTCTTTTAATTGTCCTCAGCAGGAAAGTTGGTCATAATTCTCTAGCTCTCTTTTCCAGAAGTAGAAGTCACCAGATGGCCTCATTTCTTTACCTCTTAAGGATAGTTTTGTCATCTTTGTTTGTATCCCTAAATATAGGATGTTTCATTTTTCATATTTTGGGTCCATATAAAAATAGTATTGTATAATGTAATTCTCTGACCTAGTATTTTTACTCGGTGATAATCTGTGCTCTTTATTGATATATATATTGATTATCTATTTAAAGATACTTCGAAATTCCTGCATGATTAGAAAGAAGCAATAAAGCTTCATAAGTAGCAAACTATTTAAAGATTCAGGAGATAAGTTTTTTCTACAGCATTTATTTTGAGTAACAATAAATCTTTTATAATAAGCAATTGATGGCGTATATGGCACTAGAATATCACATTGTGTATGCTCCACTGTTCCTTAAAAGTAAAGCAAAAATGGGGCACCTGGGTAGCCCAGTTGATTAAGCATCTGACTTCAGCTCAAATATTGATCTTATGGTTTGTGAGTTTGAGTCCCATGTCAGACTCCATGGTGACAGCTCAGAGCCTGGAACCTGCTTCAAATTCTGTGTCTCCCTCTCTCTCTGCCCTCCCCCACTCTTGCTCTCTCTCTCAAAAATAAATAAAAATTAAAAAATAAAGTAAAGCAAAAACATCCTTGACTACAATATGATTAACATTTATTTTAAATGTTATTTTACAGTTATTTTACAGTTTGTAGTTACACTGACTCAGATACAGAAAGGTAAATTTTAAAATACATTTCTTTAGGGATGCCTGGCTGGCTCTGTCCTAGAGCATGCAACTCTTGATCTCAGGGTTGTGAGTTTGAGCCTTAAGTTGGGTGTAGAGATTACTTAAAAAATAAAATCTTTGAAAAAGAATACATTTCTTTAATGCAATTCACTTTGCTAATTAGTTCTTACCTGTAATTGGAAAAATTGTAACATTCCCACTAATAATTATCTTTGTGAAACTCTGTGCTTACTCGTGAACCTTGAATTGGACTTCTGTGCATAAAGGCAGCTTTGAGAATGGTGAAAAGCACATCGTTTCTAGAAATTCTAAGGAACCATAAATACTGAGAAGATGGTAGCAAATACATTTCATGGGCCACCTTAAACTGGAGCTGCCCAAGTAAAAAAATTAGAGGAATGATGATGGATACCTGCTCTCAGTCACTGAATTTGCTCTCCCCATACTTACTCACTAGCCCCATAAGAATACTGATTAAAATTTCTATCAAGGAATTACTTTCTTTTGAAATAATTTTGCATAAATTGTCTTCACCTCTAAGTTGTCTTGATTTCGGCTTTTACTTTTTCATCATCTCACACTTACATGTAAGGCTCTTTTAGGTTACTGTGGCCTCTCTTGTTTCCCAAGGTCCTATATGAGACAGCAGGAAGCTTATTATGACAACAGGGCTGCACAATCTAAAATCTGTTGGTTTCCATAGAAGCTACAGCTGCTCCTGCATGGCACTGGGACATGGGGCAGTAGCTGCCTTGGATATTCCTGACCTCTGCCGTGATTTCTGATTTAATGGTCACCTGTATGCCAGTCCTTGGTTCTCTTCTATCGACTAGCCTTCACAGCACATATGTGCTCAAATGGGGCATACGGAAGCTTTTCTATAAACAAATGGCCTTCTCTCCCTGAGTGTACCCTGTTACCATTTCTCCTCTTCCAAATCAACTCAATCTTGACCCTAGAAATGCAACCTGTACCGTCTCAGAGTTCAATTTTGGAAGTAAGTCACATGCTCCCACTGGCTTATGTTCCATCTTTAATCTAGGGGAGATTTCTACTTAACTCTCTCAAGTGCTAGACTTTTAAAGAATGAAAACCTAGTTTTCAGAACTCTTACTTCTAAAAATTGGCTTTGTTAAAGTCTTGTAGATTTCAAGAGATTAACAGTGACACTTTCTCGCACTCTCCATGTATACCATAGGACTCCCTGAGGAATGGAGCACTCTGGCAACATAAGAAAAGATTCAAAGAAAAACACATGAATAGATTTTGAATTATTATCTTTGTACAGGTATCATGATTTAAAGAATGTTTTTTTGTTAAACTCAACTTTCCATTAAGCTCTAAAAGTAAAGATGTAATGATAGTGTAATAAAAATAAAAGCATTGATTTACATATATTTTCGTCTTTAAATTACTAAGTTGTTTCTTTAGTTTCACAGTTCAGGAGCTGGGAAGTCTGATATTAGGGTCCCAGTATGGCCATGTTCTGATGGGAGCCCTCTTAATGGTTTGAAGATGGTCATCTTCTTGCTAAGTCCTCATATGGTAGGAGAGAGAGAGAGAGAGAGGCAAGCTTTCTCCTATCTAATCTTAGAAGGAAACTACTCTCATTTTGAGGGCTCCACCTTCATGACCTACTTACCACTCAAAGATCCCATTTCCAAATACCATCACCCTGGGGATGAGACTTTCACCACAGAATGTAGGGATGATACAACCATTTAGTCCATAGTATTCACGTAGATTAGTTTGAAAGACACAATATATCAATTACTTAATTTTGAAGGCAAAACCTGTACACTATTTGGATTTACTTTTATATTGGTAATTACTTCCTCCACTATATTGAATTAGTCAAAGGAAAACCTGTTCCATTTCAGTTAGAGCTCGTCATTTCTTGTTCTGATTTTACGTTAGCATTTACTCATCTTGGCTATATATCATTTTTTAAAGCCACCAAGTAGCATACAGGTAACCCTGTGTAGGACACAGAGCATGGAAAGTTATTTAATCCTTGTTCCTCCATTGTATCATTTGCAAACTGTGAAATTAACAGCATACTTAATCCAGAATTCTTATGAAAATTAAATGAGATAATGTAAATATCAAGGACATAGCATAGCAGGTATTTGATATGTTAATGATTCCCTAGTTTTAAATTTTCTTTTTTTTGGGACCTCATCAAGATTAAATGCTTCTGCACAGCCAAGGAAACANCAATAAACTATTTGTAAAAAAAAATAAAGACAAAAATTTTCTTTTTTTAATTAAAAAATGTTAATTTATTTTTGAGAGAGAGAGAGAGGGAGGGAGAGAGAGAGAGACAGAGAGAGACAGAGAGAGAGAGAGAGAGAACATAAGTGATGAAGGGGCAGAGAGAAAGGGAGACACAGAATCCGAAGCAGTCTCCAGGCTCCCAGCTCTGAGCACAGAGTCCAGCGTTGGCCTCAAACTCATGAACAGTGAGATCATGACCTGAGCTGAAGTCAGATGTTTAACCAACTGAGCCACCCAGGCACCCCTCTAGTTTTAAATTTTCTAATCAGTACTTTTTTTTTCTTTACTAAATTTGTTGATGAGATTTAATAGTTTTTTGGTGCAGTCTTTAGAATTTTCTGTATATAAAATCATGTCATCTGCAAATAGAGCTAATTTTACTTCCTCCTTTGCAATTCTAATGACTTTCTTTTTCTTAACTGAATGCTCTGGCTAGAATTCCAGTACTNTGACCTTAGAGGAACAGCTTTCAACCTTTCATCATTGAGTGTGATGTTAGCTGTGAGTTTCTCATATACAGCCTTTATTATGTTGATGGTATGTTCCTTTTATACCTAATTTGTTACGAGTTTTTTTATCATGAACTAATGTTGAATTTTGTCAAATGCTTTTTCTGCATCTCTTGAGATAATCATGTTTTTTAAAATTCTATTAATGTGATATATTACATTTATTGATTTGTATGTATTGAACTATCCTTGCATCCCAAGGATAAATCCCAGTTGCTTGTGGTTAATGATCCTTTTAATGTGCTGTTGAATTCATTTTACTTGTATTTTATTGAGAATTTTTGTGTCTATGTTCATCAGGGATCTTGGCCTGTAGTTTGCTTTTCTTGTGGTGTCCTTTTCTGGCTTTGTATCAAGGTAATGCTGGCCACATAAAATGAGTTTGGGAGTGTTACCTACTCTTCAGTTTTTTGGAAGAGTTTGAGAAAGACTGGCATTAATTCTTCTTTAAATGTTTGGTAAAATTCACCACTGAAGCTGTTGTGGTCCTGGGCTTTTGTTTGTAGGGAGATTTATTTTATTTATTTATTTCATTTTTAATTTTTTTCATTTTATTTTTTATGTATAGAGAGAGCATGAGCAGAAGAGAGGGCAGAGGGGGAGAGAGAGAATCTTAGGCTCCATGCTCAGCACAGAGCCCAATGTGAGGCTCAGTCCAACGCCCCTGGAATCATAAACTGAGATGAAATCAAGAGTCATATGCTCAACTGAGTGAGCCAAAAAGGCGTCCCCATGCTTTTTAAAAATAATTTGGTGGAGGGGAGATATTTGATTACTGATTCAGCCTTTTTACTAGTAATTGGTCTGTTCAGATTATCTTTTGCTTTCTGTTTTGGCAGGCTTACATTTCTGAGAATTTTTCATTTTCTTTTAGCTGTCTAGTTTGTTGGTATATATTTGTTCCATTCATTTTTTTTTTCTAGCTTGCCTAAGGAAGATTGCAATTCTGATTCATCTTTTTCTCATTTACTCTAGGATTTTCTCTTCTTATTCTTAGAAGGAAGATTATAAAGCTCCCTTCTTATTTGACTCTGAATCCTCATATAATAGGTTTTATGTTTAATAATTGTTTACCTATTATTACCTATATATAGACAATTAATAATTGTCTATAAGTGGCTTTCTTAAAACACAATTTCAAATAAAAATGACTTTACTCTTAGCAATAATGGATGACCAGCTTCTAATATTTCTAGGTGGTTTAAATAATAAAAAATAAAAGTTGAAGAATTTTTTTAAAGAGAGATATAAGAATTACCTAAGGAAAAGCCATATATATCCAAAGTCACAGGACCCATGTTTCTAAATACATAAAATATTTAAACTAGTCATTCAGGTATCCACTCTGATGTGGTAAGAAATATTACCCAACATTCATGGTTTTCCTGAAAATTGGAAAAATGTGTAATATTTCTGTACATTTATAGGCAAATGTGCCCTTACTTACCTAATATGGACAGTTTCTGTTAGGTAACTCAGGGAGTGGTATCTAAGCTAAATAAGTCACAATCATATATACAGCTGGAGTGAGCATGGATGTCCAAATGCCTACTGTGCACCATAAGTAGAGAAATATAAAATAACCACTAACTCCTACGTATCTGCATAACCTTTCCAGTTCATCTGAAATCATTCCAACTTAACACTCTTCTCCAATTTAAGTAATTTTCTATTAAAGAAGTCTTTTAAAATTGTAATATCTAATTCAGAGGGATAATACATTATGACATTCTCTGCCATTAGCCTACTTTTTATGATGGGTTTTGGACTGATTCCCAGGCCTACCTCCCTCAGCATCTCATACAGTGAAACTGCAACTTGCCTAAGGAATCTGTATATTGTAACAAGCATCCCTATTGAATCTGTTGTGGTTGGTCTTGAAAAGCATTATCAGAAATGCTGCCTAGGAAATCAAGGCTGCTGCACAGAATTAATAAGCAGCTGGGGGAAACTTCACATTGCAAAGTGATGACAAGTTAGTCAGCATAATCACTGAGAGAACATAGTTTTGTAGTTGGGGCCAAAACTGGCCTCGGATGCCATCTGGGTTGGCTCTATGGGGCCATCGCTCAACATGTCCGAATTCTATGAGAATAGATAAAAAGGTTAAAAACAATCACTATAAGGAGTAACATATTAAGGCAAATTCCAAAAATATGATTTAATTAACAATTTTACACCCATATTTAAATTTTTCTTTGCATCATTCATTCATTTTAATCATTAGTGTAACTATAAAGAAATTGCCGTAGAAATTTTGTGAAGTTGAAAAATCTCTTCTCTAAACCTAAATTTGGCACCCTCTCTGTAGCATTCAGTTCTTCTTCAAAACTGTTACTTATGGGGCACCTGGGTGGCCCAGTCAGTTAAGCATTTGACTCTTGGCTTTGGCGCAGGTCATGATCTCATGGTTCGTGAGTTCAAGACCCACACTGGGCTCCACACTGATAGTGTGGAGCCTGCTTGGGATTTTCTCTCTCCCTCTCTCTCTGCCTCATCCCTGCTCATGCTCCCTGTCTCTCAAAATAAATTTTAAAAACCTTTAAAAAAAAAAACAACTCTTACTTATGAAGACCAGTTTAGGATCTGTTTTGAATCCTTGGTTGTTAAAGGTCTAAGAGAGCAGAGATTGGGTCTGCTGTTTTCATCACTACATCATTGGAACCTTTCT
>NW_027527566.1:242352-244307 GCF_008692635.1 Crocuta crocuta
AAAAAAAAAAAAAAAAAAATTACATGCTGGCATAAATTGGTAGGACATTATGAAATGCATGTGTCTCTAAGTGAAATAAAAACATTCCATTGTAATTTTGAGGCTGCAATTGGCAGTCATCATTTATGATCTTTTATTTTAGCTTTTAACACTTAGGTGGGAAGACCTTAGCTAATAAAGAATAATTTCCCACTTTTTAATGGTCCTAGCAACTAGAGCATATTTGCCCTTAATGGGGCTAATCTATCTTTTCAGATAGTCGTTTGATAAGAATGGCTTATACCATTATATTTTGGTTTAGATATTATTAAAATAATAAAATTTTACATGCAGTTTTAATACTTATGATTAAAATGGAAATTAGGCACCTCCGTATACTCCATTTAGACTGGAATGTGTGGTACATTATTTATGGCACAAATAGTTTTGAGGATACAAAGCCTTATTTTAGCAACTCCTTACAGGCCTACTATTTAAAACATGCCCCAGGTAGCTGTAAGATTTATGCCACCTTTTACAGCCCCTTTCTACCTATTTTTCAAACTATCTACAAATATTAAAACTTATATCACTGTGATATGATATATCTGAGACTAAAAACTGTAATTTTATAGACAATTTGTCTTTGTGTTCATATATTTATAAATGAAAGACAACTATAAAATACATTCAAAACTGGCCTCCACAGGCAGGAAATCATTACAAAGAACTGTTGTTCAGTAAGGTTTCCCAGTGTTTCTTAATTCAATTTCAGTTTGAACCTTTTTGAAGCTAAACAACCGACATTGTTAATCAGGTGTTTGTTACAGTTGGATTTTAATAGCTTTTACTTTGTTTTCTGTGTGGGATAAAAACGGAAGCTATGCATTTGTAAAAGGAAACTTAATGTTCACTGCTCATGGGTTTAAAGCAGGGGTGGGCAAAAGTATAATGGAAAAGTCCAGATAGTAGATATTTTCAACTCTGTGGACTGCATACAATCTGTTGAAACTGCTCAACTCTACCATTGTAGCTTGAAACCAGCCATCAATGGAACATAAACAAATGGGCCTGATTATACATTTTATTCACAAAAACAGGCAGAGCAGGGACTCCTGACTTGAGACACAGAATGTTAAGCCTATGAGAATAAAATGGTTCTATTTTTCATAGAGAAACTGTGTCCTGAGCCGGGAGTGTGAATTCCACATCACAGAGCTCTTATGACATCATCATGGACCCCTTAATTCATACAAACTCTGTTAAATGAAAGAAGAAATATCACTTATCTTTCATCTTCTGTTCCTTCGTCCTTTGAGCATGGGGCCTATGTATCACCAAGATAGTTCTATGTTTGTTATTAGATAAAATGAAGATTAACAAATCATCAAAGGCAGTCATTTCCACAGTGAATAGCTGTTAGTCTAAAATAATAAAAGTAAAAGGCACTATAAAGGCATAGTATAGTTATCAGAGGAAATGATGCATTATAATTGTCAAGAAGGCCCATGTATAGACAGTGGTAGAGGACTTTTCCTCTCTTTTCAGTGGGAGAGATTGAGGACAAAAATAAATTCAGGATTAAGTTTATGAAAGGATTGGCACCAAGTCTAGCTATGTGTTTCATAAGATGAAACTTGTCTAAGTAAAGACCATTGTTTGTCTTGTTCTGTTCCCGAGGGAGATAACAAAACGCAGTTTTGTGATCTGGTCCACCTCATAAGTATGATGTATACATCCTGTGCTAGAAAACATTTTTAAAAATATTGTGTCAGAGAATATTGTTTTTCACCAATATCCGTGTTATTTCTCTTCTTTTAAGACACATACATTTCTTTGCCCCTTGGCAGTTATGTGGGGCCATATGGTTGTGTTCTGGCCAATGAAACACAGACAGAAGTGATATATGTTACTTCTAAGACTGGTTTTTAAAAGTTCTGCAGTAATTTCTATGCTCTGTTTCTCAGTTTATGTAC
>NW_027527566.1:244548-244702 GCF_008692635.1 Crocuta crocuta
CTTGGAGTAGGTTTAAGAGTTAAGATTCTAATGTCTTAAGAGAATTAGATGAATGAAGGAGGAATAAAAGTTCCAGCATATGAGTTTTCTGGTTCTAATTTACTATAACACATTACTTTTATCTCTAAAAATTAGAGCATATATAGACAGTATC
>NW_027527566.1:245008-248285 GCF_008692635.1 Crocuta crocuta
TATAAAGTAACGTATTCACATACATATATTTATTCACATATACATTTCTTAAAGTTCTCTTTAAAACAAGTTTCAAGTTGTAGCTCGGAAAACAGATATCAATTTCTACTAATTATCCTTTCACATAGAATGTTTACATCTAAACCTTTCAGTCTCACCCAAACAATCTTGTTTGTAGTAAATGTGGCCTTTTGTCAGTCTTTCCTCTTGTTAAGTGCCAATGTACATGACACTGTGAGGTATACTTGCTGCCTTTTAATCGTTGATATTGGAAATGCAGACACAAATAATTTGCCTTATGGCATTTTATAGAATAATGTTTATCCTTCACATTCTACAGCAGTTACTGAAAAAATAAAATGGATCTAAATAAGATTAATTCATCAATCTTAAATTAAAAAAACAAGTAATACAGCAACATTTTGAAAACTGATTTAAAATTTGTGATAATTGAGTGTATCTATGTATTTTGCCATAATATAAAGAAGAAAAAGAAAAGAATTCAGTAGTAAGTTGTAGATTATTTTTTATGATATAGATTCCTTTTTTATATTTTTATTATTATTTTTTCAAATTTATTTATTTGAAAGAGAGAACAAGCAAGCAAGCATGCATGCATGCACAGGCCACCAAAGGAGGAACAGAGAGAGATAGAGAAAGAGAGAGAGAATCCCAAGCAGGCTCTGCACTGTCAGTGCAGATCTGATGAACCATGAGATCATAACCTGAGCTGAAATCAAGAGTTGGACTGTTAACTGACTGAGCCACCCAGACAACCCCCTAATTTATTTACATATATATTTTTTCTTTTTTTTTTAATATTTATTTATCTTTGAGAGAGTGCAAGTGAGGAAGGGGCAGAGGGAGGGAGACAGAGGATCCAAAGTGGGCTCTGCACTGATAGGTTGACAGCAGCGAGCCAGATATGGGGCTTGAAGCCATGAACTGCGAGATCATGACCTGAGCTGAAGTCAGATGCTCAATCAACTGAGCCACTCAGGTGCCCCTATATTTTTAAACTCTAATAAAGGNTTGAAGTTCAGGAAAAAATGGCAAGCTCTTATTTTAGCACTACTGGGTATTCAACTGTAATTGTCATTTTTCTTAGGGTATGCAGAAGTACTAAGAAGTTTTAGGGAGGAAGCCTGCTGAATAACCAAGATGATATCACATAGGTTTTGGGAGTTTAATGCAATTCAGTGAAACTGCTGATTGAAGAGATTTCTCATGTTATTATTAGTAAATGAATTTAGAGTTTCAAGAGACAAGTTGCAAAAATGGCAAACATTCGTAACCATTGGATGCTTACAGTGCACTACATTGTACCTGCATCATGTAAACAGTAAATCACCACCTGTTTAGCATATCAGAACAATAAGAATTACAGGATTACAGAAAATCATGAAAAAGATTAAAAGAAAAATTACTAAGCATAGTAGTGTCAAGTCAGAAAAGTAGATATGGATCACTGAACTGTAACATAAAGTTATGACATTTAAACCTATTTTCTATCCTAGACATGAAAGGACTTGGCACTGAATGAGAATTTTAAGCTAATCATAAATTACTGTGACTGTCACAAGAAATCATTGGGTTGAATCAACCTGTGATTTTTTTCTTAGATGCTATTATATTACCATTATTATTTCCACTCTTGAATCTTATTAGCAGTTATCATTTATACATAGATGTATGTGAGTGATGGCCTAAGTCTTTTTCTTTTCTTTCATTCTGTTTTTTTGTTTTGTTTTGTTTTTTGGTTAGCAATTTCAGTAACAGTTTCTTTCAGATTTCTTGTAGATGCTGACTTCCCATGTTACATTTACAATACTGCTTAGCTTGTGTTCAGGTGTTCTGGCCTTTCCTGTTCCATAATGTGCTTTACTTTGCCTAATATTTGGTATCATAGGCCCATTCTTATTTTATTCAGTCATCAACTGATTTATTTGATCACCACACAAAGGGATGGCCTAACTCTTGATGAATGGAGGGGCTGATTATATAAATGGAGACTTCTGGGGTGGAAGAAAAGTCAAACTAGACATGCCAGTAAGTAAGCACAGGGCAACATTATGGTTGACATCTGGACAGTCAGCCTAAGGACAACACACTGGAAAATTTAATCATCTATTCTCTTGGATGATACCTAAATATTATATCAATGATAGTAACAATAGCAGTAGGTACTATTTCTTGACCTCTGGCTATATGTTTGGTACCTGCTAAGTTCATTTTATATGTTGTCTCTTAGGAAGGTCAGTCTTCTTGGCCCATATTGTGGAAAAATGAAACTAAAACTCAGCAAAGAGAATATCCATGGTGACCCATCCATTTAGTTATGGAAACAACTCACTTGTAAACCCAGGTTAGTAAGATTTCAGGTTTCCTGCCTTTTTATGACTAAGGTTGTCATCTCATAGAAGTACCTGATTACTAGATAGGCTATCCAGAAAATACCCCAGCCCAAATAAGTAATTATCAGAATTTTGATACAGGGTTCATCTCAGGAGCACTTGTCAGTAATGAGGCTCAGAGTAGGACAAATAGTAAGAATACCTTTGTGCTGAGTCCCGTATTGGTGGACAAAACTAGAGGCATTCAGATATTTCTTTTGCTTATTTTATTTATTGATTTTTTTTAATGTTTATTTATTTTTGAGAGGGGAGCAGGGAGGGGCAGAGAGAGAGGAAGACACAGAATCCAATGCAGGTTCCAAGCTCTGAGCTGTTCAACACAGAGCCTGACACGGGGTTCAAACTCATAAACCATGAGATCGTGACCTGCGCTGAAGTCAGACGCTTAACTGACTGAGCCACCCAGGCGCCCCTCTGTTGTTTATTTTTAACATAGGTAATATGATTTGAAGCACACCCATACTGGTTATTCTATTTTATTCCTTAAATCCATTTTCCCCCATTTTCTGGTCTTTTGTAAGTCCTCGGAGGCTTACCTCCACAGAGGTTATTAGCCAGCTTACCTCGTGGATTCTGGTCAGAATGGATCAACAGGAAACACGAGCAGGAGGCTGAAGTGTGGGAGAGAGGCAAGGGTAGGTGTTCCTGCCCACCTGGGTCCTGGCGGTGACTGCCTGCCTTCACATCTACAGTTCTGCAAGGCAGCACCTCTTTCCTGCCAGTGGCTCCAGCTCAAGCAGGATTGTAGCTACCAGTGTTGGGGTGCGTCTCCTCAAGCCTGCTGTTTCTAATCACTTGGGTCTTGCCATCCATATTGGATGCTTTACTCTTGCCACATCTCTGCATTTTATTCCTTTGTTGAA
>NW_027527566.1:248346-253480 GCF_008692635.1 Crocuta crocuta
GTCATCTACTTTCTGCTTGAAACTTCAATACAAAAGGGACCGTATTCCACAGGGTACACATACTGCCTTAACATAATTTTTAAGCTTCTTTTAAAAAGCTTTATGGGGGCACCTGGGTGGCTCAGTCAGTTAAGCATCCGACTTCAGCTCAGGTCATGATCTCACTGTTCCTGAGTTTGAGCGCGGCGCCAGGCTCTGACAGCTCAAAGCCTGCAGCCTGTTTCAGATTCTGTGTCCCCCTCTCTGTTTCTGCCCCTACCCTGTTCGTGTTCTGTCTGTCTTGAAAATGAATAAACATTAACAAAAATAAAAAGCTTCATTGAGGTATAATTGATATACAAACAACTGCACACATTTAATGTGTATAATTTGGTGTTTGATGAGCTTGGATATACACACCCTCTAATGATATCATCACCACCATTAAGGTTATAGATACATCTAACACTTCCCAGGGCTTCCTTGTGTCCCTTTGTTTGTGGTTGTTTTTCATTTTATTTTGTGTGTTTATGGTAAGAACACTCAATATCTACCCCCTTAACAAATTCACAATCCCATATGGCTGACTCTAGGCACTATGTTGTATAGTGGATCTGTGGGACATAGTCACCTAGTATAACAGAAAGTTCATGCCCACTGAACAATAACTCCCTGTGGTGATTTTTAATACTCCTCTTTTACTCTGAAAAGTCTCTTGGGTTGGAGGATAATTTATATGGTCATCCTGTTGATACACCATATAAGTGTTAATTTTCTGTCTTATTTTTTTAATCCAAAAACAGTGGAGGAATTGGGAATTGAATTCACGAGGCAGGATGGCAAAACAGACAATGCTACAGAGTCAGAAAGAGGAGGAATTTATTCCCAACTGTTACTCATGAGCTCTGTAAACTTGGATCAGTTAGTCAATTTCTCTTGAAATTATGATATTATCTGTAAAAGAAGAGTAATAAAACCTACAGCAAAAGGTTATTTTAAACATGAGAAAATATGTAAAGTGCCCTGAAAATAGTAGGTGCTTAGTAATAATATTTTATCAAAATGATTATTACTGACATACAGGTATTTATCTTTGAACTCTTATAACAAGTTTTGATACAGAGCAGGTATTAGAAATGTGTAATGGAATTATTTAATGGATGATTTTCAAATGTGAATCAATTATAAACCAAAACTGGATTCTTAGCTATCCTTAGTTTTGAAATAATTTTTCATAATGATCCTCTTTAACAATGTAATTTACTTTGTATGTAACTGAGTTAGTAAAAAGTATACAATTATTACTTCCAATTTCAATTATCAGTGTAGCCTGTTAGCTTGCTTAGTCTTACGATGGGCAGTCAGATCTTCCCTCCTGTGTAGCCCACTGGTTGATCTCTTCCAAGCAGTAAGTAAAGGGGAATGGATATAAATCTCAGTGTACCTGCTTTCAGGCTCTTTGCTATAGGATGAAGCAGAGTGCAGAGGGCTTCTTCTTACTCTTAGACCAAAATACTGAGGAACTGAGGTGGAATGGTACTTGGATATGACAGTTAATAACTGTACGTGTGGGCTCACAAAAATTCAGACTGGCCTTGGCATGGCCTGATGTAATAGGGCTTACGGATACTTGACTCTTCTACTGCTGCTACTTTATGGTTTTTCTGGAGGATCTCTACATCCCATTATAAATACTCTGTGAACCACAGGGCCATGTTATGGCTAGGGTAGTACCTTGACAACTTCTGCTTTTAATCAAAGTTTTATCTTCAACTACCTCAAGAAACATGAATGAAATTATTTATGTCCAAGATAATGTATGCAAACTATGTCTAATACATGATACATAGGTAAAATTTCTTTGTTGCATAAGCCTGAATTCGCTTTCTCTCTTTCCTACTCTGAACAGGATAGCTACTGTAAGGGCTATAGTATGGTCTAATACAATGTTGTTCTACCCTATCACACACAACTAGTAGAGAAGAAAGCAATGCTGTTAACTCTGTCATGCATTCGTATATCAACATTTACTTCCATTGGACTCACAGGCATTAGGCATCTCCCCGGAGACATAAAGATGAATAAACCGTGGTCTACTGTTTTCAAGAAGTTCACCCTCTTGTAATTTTCCTCTGCTTCCTCACCCACTGTACTCATTTATTTTGTGTAGAGTCCCCTTGGACTTTGTCCAGATAATAGTTTTAATTTTTATAACTATGAACACACAAATGAGTCTTCACCATTGTTATAAAGTATACTACCCATATTATATTATTTACACATATATGAATGACTTGGGAAGGGGTCTTGCTAAATATTTAACATTAAAATGTCCCTGTCAGAAAGGAATCTGGTAGATTAAGGTGAGTTATAAGCCTTGGTTTATAACTGGCAGAAATGATTCCTTAAGGATCACAAACCTAAGTGTAAAATGCAAAACTATAAAACTCCTAGAAGATAACAAGGAGAAAAATCTAGATTACCTTGGATATAGTGGTGACTTCCTAGATATGACACCAAAGGCATGATCCATGAAAGAAAAAAATGATAAGCTGGACTTCATTAAAATGTAAACCTTCTCCTTTAAGAAAAACAGTGTCAAGTGAGTGAGAAGACAAGCCACAGAATGGGAGAAAATATTTGCAAACCACATAATGGACTGTACCAAAATATATAAAGAACCCTTATTTGCACGAGGAATTCTCCCCAGGAGATCTGGAACATGCATCCATATAGAGACCAGGGTAAACAAAAGTTTGGGGTTTGAAGTAGGAGTTCTTATTTTCTTTCTTTATTCTTTACCAAGTATAATTTGTACACAGATTTCTTTTTAAGAAAGCATAGCCTCAAATGCCTAATTATCTTCTACAGTAGTTAGTCACTGGCTCATCTGTAATCACTAGATACATTGAAGGCTGAGTATTGCCACTAGAGAGTTGATGGCTATAAAGTTTGAAAGACAGGACAAAAGCAGGTAACTAAGCTTTTTGTAAAAAGAAGGAGTAATTATGTAGTTCCCATTAAGTTTCCTTTTGAAATTCTAGAAATAACCTTTTCAGAGAATATAGGTTAAGAATTTTTATTTCAAATATACTGGGCTCTGAACACTTAATTTCAAAGTTAGACAAATGCAGTATAAACCATTAAAAAGTCTGTGTTTCATACTGCCTGAAGAGAAACTATGAAGTTGGTTGAGTTTGCCTTTGGTGTGACACCGTCTTTCTGAGCTTACCCCCAACTTCATCTTCTGCTCTTTTGTCCCTTACAGTCCTTCCCCCCACAGTGCTTTCAAGCTTTACTGAGTTGTTCCCATTAAGGAAAGAATGGTATGATAAATGGATTCATGCTAAGAGACTAAAGCTCCTTGTTCATCAGAGTGTGTTCCACAGAACAGAGAAATTGAAATCACCGCATTTACGAAGGATCTGCGTGTTCATAGAGTCGCCATGTGTTTTGTATACATTTCAGTAAGATAACCAGGAGATCTATATGCATGTTCAACCTTGAGAACACTGGTGTTCTTAAAGTGTGATCCCAGGGCAAGCAGCATCAGCATAGAAAGTACTAGAAATGTAAATTCTCAGGGCTCAGTCCAGACCTTCTGTCTGCATCAGGAACTCTGGCAGTTGAGGCCCAGTCACCAGTGTTTTAAGAAGCCCTTCAGGGGATTCTGATGCTTAAAAAAAATGTAAAGATCACTGTTGCATGGTTTACATGTAAAGTACATGGATACATGTAAAGAATTGCTCATTTCAGAATTGTTGAGCCCAGTGTGACATGAAACATGGAGAGGGCTGGGAGTTTTATTTCGTAGAACCTCCTGTCCTTCCTCTAACTTGCATAATCCTGAAATTCAAGACTTTTCCAAAAATGCCCTATGTATGCTTTCTAGATTAGGCTATTAACTTGGTTCATACCTTCTGAGAGTAAAGCCCTTGATACCAGTTGGTTTAATTCAAGAATCCTGCTCCATTACTTGAGCTATTCCAACCTGTGAAATTTTGCACTACCAGGACATCAGGCTGTATAGCCATTTTAATTAGTTGCTGATAGTATGGAGATCACTTGCTGGAATTACTTTAGTAACTTAAAACCTCTACAGAATTGAACTGTGTATTTTTTTTTCTTTTTCTCCCCCAACTCATTGCCCAGATGCCCCTTGTTTAAATTTCTTAACACTGCTTTTCAATCTAATTTGATGCCTGTGTTTCTGTGTGTGTGTGTGTGTGTGTGTGTGTGTCAATTAATGTTGCATATCACAGCCTGTTACTAGCAAATATTACTGCAAGGAGGCATCCTTCACTGGTTTTAATGTGCTTTTCAACTGAAGAAGGAGTGGTGATTAATGCAGCTTAAACTCCAAAGTAAACAGGAAGTATATGAAAGTATAAATGATTGCCTTTAGCAATGATCCCACTGTAGAGGAGGGCACTTTCCTACAGTGAAAGTAGTTACAGTGCTTTTATTATTTTAAGATAGCCTCTAGTGTTCTTCCAGGACTAGACAATGGATTAATAGAATGGCTAGGCAAAAATATTCTGTACTATTCAAATAACTTGTCTCATGTTATTTAAAGCCTTTTCCTGGTGTTCAACAAAGGAAATTTGCTCTTTGCTGAAGTATCTTTCCCCCTTTCCAGTGTATGGCTCTTAGTTCATTTCACCATTATGGCATTGAATGAATTGCTTTTACTTTCAGTAATGTTTATTTTGTTACAAACTATGAAATATTTGTTCTACCTTACACGGAGGTGTAAAGAAGTTAGTCTTCATGCCCAAGATAATTGAAGTGATCACTCCTTTGGCACATTCGTGTAAGTGTCAAGCATATTTGGTCTCACTATCCCACAACAATAGTCTATTAGTTGTGACATATTTGATGTCTTTAACAGGGGAGTGCATTAGTGTAAGTGCTACAGACTTACAGCTTTATATGTGCCCTGGGGATGTGTGGAGACTTTCCCGTAAATTGTTCAAACTAAGTGAGAATCATAGATAACAAAGAAAACCATCTCTCGGGGAACTTTTCTGTGTCATGTTAAAAATTCTTTTTGGCGCTTTCTCTGAGTACAACAACAATATATTCATACTGGGGTTGGAATTAATAGGTAGAAACAGATAAGAGCTGTTAATTAATGTCCTTTGAAAACATTGAA
>NW_027527566.1:253488-259185 GCF_008692635.1 Crocuta crocuta
CAAGAATTTACCTTTTATGAAACTTGTGCAGAGTAGAATGTTGATTGGGTTGGGGAGTTTCCTGGAAATTAAAGGATGGCCACTATTCCTTCTAATGGAACTAGGAAATGAAATCAGTCTACTTGTCAGTCGTTGTAGTAATGATTGTCATCAGCCAAGAAACGTTCACTCTGCACAGAAATGGAAGTGTAAATATAGCTGTAATGAATGTTTAGCTTAGTCACTATTTTAAAAATCCAAAATTTATAGCTTATTTTATAGCTATAGTTATTTTATAGTAACCAGTATATAAACCTTCACATCTCTCAAAGTTTATTTATACTGAGAGAGAGAGAGAGAGAGAGAGAAAGGAGAGAGAGAGCAAGCACACATGTGTGCCCTTGAATGGGGGAGGAGCAAAGACAGGACAAGTGAGAGAGAATCCCAAGCAGGCTCCTCATTCTTAGCCCAGAGCCCTACTCTGGGAACACCTGGGTGGCTCAGTCAGTTGGGCATCCGACTTTGGCTCAGGTCATGATTTCATGGTTTGTGAGTTCCAGCCCCACGGGCTCCATGCTGACAGCTCAGAGCCTGGAGCCTGCTTCAGATTTTGTGTCTCCCTTTCTCTCTGCCCAGCCCCCACTTGCGCTCTGTCCCTCTCTGTCTCTCAAAAATGAATGAACGTTTAAAAAAAAGATTTAAATTCTGCAATACCTGTTTCTGCATCCATCATCTGTCAATCAAACTATGATTGATTTCAGTCTTATTTTATTGATAGAGTGAAGTCTTGTGTTTTAAAAATTAGTGAGGATAATGAGACTGGCACTTAGACTTTCCATTTATATGTTCTAACTTTACTAAAGCATGGTATATATATGGTAAAGGTGGAAATAATAAGTGTAATGTAACTTGTTTAATTTTTACTAACTGAACACAGTCATGGAATTAGCATTTAGCAGTACCTTGCTACACTAGAAACCTCTCTTTGCCTCCTTGGAGTTTCTGCTCATCTCCTGCTCAAGAGTAATCACTGCTTGTGTTCTAATAGCAAATAGTTTTACTTTATCTTAGATTGCATAAAATAATTAATAGAAGATCAAAGCAAATAATCAACTAACATTTTCTTGAACACCTTGCTCCTTTTTACCAGTGGCAGTATCTTTATTCTTTGTTCTGTTGTCTGTCATGGCTACTAGAAGGTATCACACATAAATATCTAGATTTCTTCTATTTTGTTTTTGTTGTTGTTTTGAATGTTTATATATTTTTGACAGAGAGAGAATGTGAATGGGAGGGAGACAGGGGATCTGAAGCAGGCCCTTGCTGAGAAGAGAGCCCAACATGGGGCTAGAATTCATGAACCATGAGNGCTACTAGAAGGTATCACACATAAATATCTAGATTTCTTCTATTTTGTTTTTGTTGTTGTTTTGAATGTTTATATATTTTTGACAGAGAGAGAATGTGAATGGGAGGGAGACAGGGGATCTGAAGGAGGCTCTTGCTGAGAGCAGAGCCCAACGTGGGGCTAGAATTCATGAACCATGAGATCACAACCTGAGCCAAAGTCAGCCACTTAACCGACTGAGCCACCCAGGCACCCCTATCTAGATTTCTTCTCTTCCAGCAATTCTGAAAGTGTGATCCAGGGACACTGGGGAGATAGCTGAGAAACTTTCAGTGGGGGTGGGGGGGTGGCTCAAGGTCAAAACTGTTTTCATAATAATACTAAAACATTGTTTACCTTTTTCACTCACTCTCTCATAAAGATATACTAGAGTTTTCCAGAGGCCTTAAAATGTGATGTCATAAGAGACTGAGCGCAAAAACAAATATGAAAATCCACTTATCCTCTATGAAGCCAGGTATTAAAGAAATTTTTAAAAATATAAAATAGTGTTGTTACTCTCCCACTTTTTTTTGTTGTTTTGAAACATCATGTTTTCTTTGATGTTTCATGTTAAAATGCAGTGAGCTTATTGTTACTTTAAAATGAATTAATAAGCCAATGTTTATAAGAAATTAGTGTTAATTTCTATTATATAACTATCAATAGATATGTCTTACATGAGGCTCATACCTTATAGAGGTTCATGCGAGTCCTCGATGATTTACGAGGTTCAGAGCACTGAAACCAGCACGATGGAAAACCACTGCCCTCATTACTCAGGAGTTTCCGTCCCACACCTTCCTCTGAACTGGCTTCCATTTAGCTCCCACACAATTTAATTGTCAAGTTCACTTGTCAAGTTCACTTGTTTCAGTCTTTGTTCACCTGAACTTCATAAATTTGGGGTACTACCTTCTTTCCTGTTTTCCCTTTAGACCTCCCTCATCCTTTATTTCCATAAAATGACTCTTACATCTTATCTCTTCTCAGGTTTACATATAGGCTCAACTTTAATTTCTCACCTGTGATCTTCAAACTTTTACAAAACACATCATGACCCATTATTGGGTGTGGAATTTGATTTTACCTTACATAAAAGCTAATAAATTATTAAGCTAGCCTAGTTCCTTTTTCGTGGATGCTCATGGAAGACAGAATTCCGGAGTCAAAGATGAAGGACTTTATTATTTGAAGTGCAGCAAGCCCTGTGAGCATCAGGGTGCTTGTTTTAGTTCCTCTTTCCCCAGAGTCATGTGGTGTTGATGTAGTGGGGCCCTGATGGATGTCCCACGTAGAGTAGGCTTGCATTGCAGCTGAAGAACACTGAGCTCAGGGTATCTTCCTTTTTATAGCAACTAGTATACAAGCCTACCCGTTTCTCAGGATTGCTCCTGCAACCCACCCCTGACAAATGGCTTGAGTAAAGAGTCATCATGGCCTTGCATTCTGGGCATGCCAAGCAAGAACATGCAGAAACACTCAGGTTCATGGACATTCTCAGTGACCTATCTGAGAAGTTTATTAATCTGTAAACACTACTTACAAAATGGGAGGCAATTCCCCTCACACATACGAATGTTAAAAACTTTAAGGGGTTCAGATATCCTTCAAAGTACATCCATGGACTTCTGCCTTAAGTGCTTATTATGTTTGTCAAGATACTAACATGACCATCTTCTTATCTCAGTGTACTTAGCACTCTGTGTCTGATCACTTAGCACCATTGTAAGGAATTAAACTTTTGTTATCTGCTTTCGATACTCTTACCCAACTTTATGGTAGATATCTTTACTTGGTTATAAAATGGGCACTTCATAGTCAACACAACAATGTTAATCAAATCATTTCCCCCTCCTAAGGTGGGTGGGGGAAGCATTTTCTGCATTGTTTAAACTCTTGATAAAAATCACCTGCCATTCCATCACCGAAACTGAAATATGATGGCATTTTTTTCTTCTCTCTCTCTTCTCCAATATGTCTGGGATATTTTTCTCTAATATATTTCTTGGATCTGTTCTCTCCTCTCAATATCTACCTCTATAGCCTTTGTTCAGGAGTTCTGTATCCCTGCTATCATCTATAGAAATAGTCCTTGAAAAATTCTTTATTGTCTCTATATTATTCTCTGTATGTTTAGCTTCATTACTGTCCACTGCATCCTTCCCACCCATTCCAAATTACCTAGAGCAAGGGAAAGGAGACAGCTTTTGGTATCAGACCAACTCTGGCTCTGAGTCTACAATGTGGGGCAATATATTGTTTCTAGTGTCACTCCTTATAACATCAGGGCAGTGCTTTCTCCATCCTGAAGTATATTGTTAGGGTTATACAGTATGATACATACATACATACATACAGTATGTCTATATCTATATATTACCAGTACAATTTAGGGTTAATTCTTAGAAATACTTCCTTCCTGGTCTTTCTCTAAAAACAATTTCAAGGCTTTCAGTCACCTTAAAAATAAATGTGTACTCTTACCATCAAATATAACCTGTTACTTGACCTGCCAGGCACCGAGTTTTGTCTTCCCGTTGCCTTTGACAGTTTTTCCATGTTGTTATATGTTTTAAGTGAAATACTGATCCTTACTGCAGGAGTCTGATATTAAAATTTGCTTCTACTAAAAAAAAATTTCCTTCTATTGCTGCATTGTAAAACATGCAGGAAATAAATCTATTAATACTAAATTAACAACAACAGAAATAAATATGGGCTTATGATGTGTTTTTACTAAAATATCCAGTAAGTACTTGATAATTGAAGTTCTGCCTCAAACATCACAGAGGCCACAAGAAAATGACTAGGAAATATGTGTAGATTGTTAACTTTAACCAAATAAAAACTCCCTGTTATTAACCAGCCATAGATTGGTTTGTTCAAGAACAAAGCGAATTGCAGTGTAGGACAAACAAGGTGTGGCAAAAACCGCAGGCAAGTCTGGGGAACAAAGGAGAGGTACAGTTTTGTTTTGTTTTTAATTTTTTAATGTTTTATTTATTTCTGAGAGAGAGAGAGAGAGACAGCATGAGCATGGGAGGGTCAGAGAAAGAGGGAGTCACAGAATCCGAAGACAGGTTCCAGGCTCTGAGCTAGCTGTTAGCACAGAGCTCTACATGGGGCTCGAACCCACAAACTGTGAGAACAAGTCAGATACTTAACTGACTGAGCCACCCAGGTGCCCTGAGGTACAGTTTTTATGGAGAAAAGGGGTAAGTTGGGAGGGCTGTTAGGAACTAAAAGTCCATTAGAGTAAACTGGGAGTTTGAGGTATGGTGGCTGCACTGTTGTGGGGTTGGAGTGGAGGGTAAGGAAAGCGTCTCTTCCTTCTACTAGAATGCAAAAGTCGTATCCAAATGCATGGTCAGTCTCTTTCTTTTGGGTCTGCAGTTGACAGTGAGTGGTAGGGTGTGAGAACCTTCCCTGCCAAAGCCTCCTGGCTCCATTTTAGTGAGGTTCCTTACTATTAATTTTCACAAGGTTGGAGGGAAGAAAAAAAAATCCGTTTACCCTTCTAGGTGCTTGGTTGAGACCCCTACCCCCCAGTAATAAAAAAAGACAGATGAATATAAGAAAAACAAATAGAAGTTTAATAACATGTATACTTCTTCTTATATGTATGGGGGACAACTACTATATACTTATGGGACACCCAGGAAAAATTGAGTAACTCATCAAAATGGCCCAAGCCATCACTTTAAATGTCATCTTCAGCTAAAGACCCAAGATGTTTGGTGGGGGGTAGGAAGTGGACAGCCAGTTATCAGGAAACACCCAGTAAACAAGGGAAAGGTTGTTATATAGATTTAAGTCCATGGCTCATCTACTAATAAGAGTTTCTAGAGATTTACTCATCCTCCTCTTTCTGGTACAAAAAGTAAGATACCTGTACAAATTGAGATTTCCCTTATAAATGTAAATGTCTCCTAATAAAAGGTTAATTCCTACTTGGTTTTCAGAGGTTTTCCCTATGTCTACTATTTTTAAAAAAACAATCAGCCTACAATAATCTTTACGACAAAGAGGCATATTTTGGAGTGGCATGTTCTACTCCCCTTCATGATCTTCATTTCTATAAGAAAAATAGTGATGGGGTCCAAAGGAGAAGAAAAGAGTGAAAGAAAATTTTTTAGACTAGCAACCAATTATGTCCTTGCTGGAGAAGATGACGGCAGAAGAGAAAGCTGGAACCTGGTATTGTTCCTGTGATAGTAGCGAACTGGAGTAGGTGACCTTGGCTTCCATTGGGTCCACTACCGCTCTACACTGTACTGCACTCCTTATGATTAGTTATTATTTTAATCATTCTTTAGTAAAAGCTCCCA
>NW_027527566.1:259221-261503 GCF_008692635.1 Crocuta crocuta
TTATTTGTTTCTTTGTCATATGGCAAAGCACTGTTTTTACAGAAGCAGATACAAGAGTACGGTTTGGTTTAAAAAAGAATAATTTTTATATGATACATAGAGACAAATATGATACATAGAGTCTGTTTCAAAATAAACTTTGGGTTTGTGATCATCAAGAGTTAATAGCCACTTAGTGTATTCACGGTTTTTATGCATTTTATTGTCACAGCCAGAAACAAGAATAATGTATTTCTTCTGTCCAATAAGGTCCATAGTCAACAAACATTTACTAATCTCAGGGGATCTTTGGGAGGAATAACATTAAGGCTGACTGGTGATCGTGTTGGGTTGTCGTCTTTACTTGTCCATGGTGCTCCATCTTATGCAGTTCTGTAAAAGGCTTTTTAGAATCCCCCTTCAGTATAGATATTAAATTAACAAAAGGGGAATTTCTAGGCCTTTGATATTTCCTTTAAATCTTAGAAGACCAAATCTCATTCCTAACTCTGATGAATAATTTTCCCCCTGCCTTTAGTGCCCTGTAGAGGCACTGCTCATGTTCACCCAGCGTACTTTCTCCTATTATTTCTTTTCTATTCCATGCACATAATGAAGCCAAGTGATTCTTGGGTCACAACATTGTAGGAGCCATAAAATGAAGCATTATAGAACCTACCCAAAGGACTAATGAACTTAAATGCAGCTAAAAATAAATGCAAAATCACATATAGCTAATGGCAAATTTAGTTCTTTGATTGGTTTTATAAATAGCTGTATCTCTACCAGCATTCATAGTGAGTACAGTTTCAATTATCAGTGACAGTTTTTTGGATCTTGATCATTTAGTTCCAGGTTGGCTTGACTGGGGATGCCTGGGCCCTTTCCCCTTCATGACTAGTTACCATGTTTTTACTGTAGTGTTTAAAATTTGGGGAGAGATTATGTCTTAAACCTATATCACCCTTCAAGCTGGCAGAGTTAATGAAGTTTACAATAGAGTGTAGATCAGAGGCATCAGAACCACTGCATATGGTTGTGCGTTTTTGCCCTGCATACAGTCACCTGGCTCTGGGATGAAATGGTTATACAAACTCGGCCCATGCTTGCCTAGCCATGCCCTGTACCCTTGCATGTAATTCAGGCTTATGGAAGATGGGGCACGTTTTTCCCAACAAAAATGTATTGTCTGTACCCAAGTCACAGAAGCCTGCCCAGAGGGAGGCTTTAACAAATTCTAAAAGGGTGCTGAATAGGGTGGAGGTGGCCCTGAGAGTAGTTTCTCCTCACAGTCATACTCACATGTGAAGTGTTACCCCTTTCATACAAAGGGTTTCATAAAGTCTGCTTTTTTGCATATTAAGCCTTAATATAGTGTAAATAAGGACGCTAAGTATCAGAAACCAGTTTTCATTAAGGGCTTTATCAGAATTATGTTGAATTTTGTAACATTCCAAATGAATCTGTGACTAATTTTATTCACAGAACACGCATTTTTACCATTAAAAATGACATGACACATGCATCCATCAGATCTCTTAATTTTGTTATTCTCAGAGTGTTTGTGTGTGTGTGTGTGTGAGAGAGAGAGAGAGAGAGAGAGAATGACAGAGACAGAGCTAGAGAGACAACTGTTACCCACATATCACTGGAAAATAAATGTGCCTGTGGTCAAATATTTGCTTGGGCTTTGGGATCATTTTTCCTCTTAGTATGCACCCTTTTACTCACTCTCTTGCTCTTTCTCTTTGTTTCTCAGTATGTTTATCCTTGGATATTGATGATAATGATAGAAATGTAAAATGTAGCTGCCCTGATAATCAGGATTAATGGAAGGGAACAGTTTTCCAGATGATCTTATTGGACAATAGATTTGCCTGAACTTTAAGATATATAATTCTTTTGAAATTAGGTGGAATGCATGGCATATATGGGAGTTTCTATATCCAATATATGGCATCTTCCTTTATGTCATATACAAAAATAAAATCCTGATCCATTAGTATAATGTTTTAAAATATCTATAAAGTTATTAAAATAGCATACACCTTACGAAATATCATCTTAAGTAAAACATTAGATCCAGAACCCATAAAGAAAAATAACATCAATAAATGTTATTACATAAATATTACCATGGTCAAAGTTTTTTTTAAAAAAGCATTATAAAGTTATCAGGTATAAGACTGAGAGAAAATATTGCAATTCATGCAACATATAAACAGTTAACTTCCAGAGTATAGGAAGACTCACAGAAATCACTAAGAAATACAGATCCTAATAGAAAAATGTGCCAAGGATAT
>NW_027527566.1:261826-269482 GCF_008692635.1 Crocuta crocuta
GACCTGACAGTTTACAGATGGAAAAATACAGATGGCCAATAAACTTTTAAATCTTTATTAGTTACTATTATTATTTTTAAGTAAGCTCTGTGCCCCATGTGGGGCTTGAACCTGTGACTCTGAGATTAAGAGTCACATGCTCTACCAACTAAGCGAGACAGGTGCCCCCACATGGCTAATAAACTTTTAAAATAATGCTTTTATGCAGTAGAAATCAGAGATATTTGAGTTTTAAAAACTAGAGGACATTATTTTCCATCCGTCTGATAGGCGAGAATGAAAACATTGTTAACAATCCACTATCAGGACATAGGAAAATGAATATTCTAATTCATATTGGTATATCATTTGGGAAAAAAATTATGCCAGTCCTAATTAAAAATGTAATGATTTTTTAATCCATTAATTCCTTTTCTAAGTCTATACTCCAGAAGAAGTCATACATACACCCACAAATATTCAAGTGCAAGAATATTTGTGGCCTCCCTTTTCTCCCACAGCAAATATTACATGCCACAATCTGTCCAAAGTGCTTAGAGCCTCTGTTTGCTCACCACCTCTGTCAAGGAAGCTATAAGTTGGTATGGATATTACCCCCAATTTATGTTTGAAAAACATCTTTTAAGGATATTGTACCAGTGTAAATTTGATCGTTTTAGTAAATGTCCCACACTTCTGTAGGATAATAGTAGAGGAAGCTGGGTGAAAGGTATACAGGAACTGTCTGTACCATCTTTACAACTTTTCTATAAGTCCACATTCATCTGTTTTAAATAAACAGTTTTAAAGATATTCTCTTTTTCCACNATTGACTATATCCACAGCTAACAAGTGGCAGAGATACTTGGGACAGTGGGAGGGAAATGCTGTGAAGGGTAAAGACCCTTTAGAGGTCTATAGGCAGGTGAAGGGACCCATATGGAGACAGAGTTTGAGAATATCCAATTCTTTGATTTGCATTTGAACAGCCTCTCTGACTGCAGTCTTTAAATACTACATGATAATTTTACTCTCCATGTAAAAGAAGCTGTGACGACAATAAAACCAAATGAGGCAGTACGTACACTCAGGTAAATCAGCAGGCTAGACAGACAGATAAACAAGTACAACATAAAGAGAGAAAGAGTCCTTGAAGCTCATAGACATTGCTGTGGGAGGTGTCACCAGGAACTTCATAACATGGGTCTATGATATACCGACTTTGGAACATGTATTTTGACTAGTTAATCAAACTTAAAAATAGTAATGCTAGAATTTAAAACTTTAAAGTATTCTCTCTACATATGGATGTATCCCTATTACCTTGTCTGTCTTTGTTTCTATGAAGAACTCTTCCAATAATTTTTCCAAAGTCAAGAATTCATTTTGTTTAATAGGTGATGGAAATAATCTTCTTGAAGTATCTCATATGGAGCAAACACTTCAGTATACTTTAAATATGCAGTGCCAGAGCTGGTGGCTTTAACAACTGTTTTCTTTATGTAAAATTCAAAATAAAAACTGAAATCCCCATCAACAGGAAAATTATTAAATAGACTTTATTACATATAGAGTATAAAATATGTGCCACTTAAAATGGGAATATCTCTAAGATACTTTGTCAGTGGGGAAAATGGCATGTGGAGAATGGTATGTAATGTAAGCCAATTAGCCTGTGATAAGCAGAATTTCTAATATATGCCTCAGTGCCATTCTGCTGTAATCTCCAGATCCTGCAAATATGATGAAATTTTACTTCGGCAGTTTCATTGTGTTACATGGCACAGTTATCCTTCAGTAAAATAAAGAGATTATCTAGATGCACATGCTCATCACTTGAGAACTCTGACTGGCTGAAGGAGATGTGAAAGATACATGAATCCCCACTGCTGATTTGAGGGTGAAGGGATTACAGGAGATGGAATGCAGGCAGCCCTGAAGAGCTGAGTGGCCCACAGTCTACAGCCAGCAAGGAAACAAGGACCGTACTCTTAGAATCACAAGGAACTAAATTCTGTCAATGACAGAAATGAGTTTGGAAAAAGACTCTGAGCTCCAGGTGAGAACACAGCTAGCCAAAACCTTGACTTTGGACTTCTGAAATCCTGTGTAGAGAATCTATGAATGCAGAAATGTGAGCTAACATCTAATATATAGATGTTATTTTAGGACATTAAATTGGTAGTAATTTATTATGGTAGCAATATAAAACTAATACAGAGCCAATCCAGGCATAATGCATACAACACTGAATTTTTATATTCCAGGGAAAACCTGTAGAGGTGAAAAAATATTTATATGCAAAAGATACATTTGATAAAGCACTGTTACCCAAAACATACAAAGAACTTTCAAAACTCATGAATAAGAAAACATACCACATGAATAATATATGGACTGTAGAGGGGCACCTGGCTGGCTCAGTTGGTAAAATATGAGACTTTTACTCTCAGAGTCTTGAGTTCAAGACCCACGTAGGGTGTGGAGCCCACTTAAAATAAGAATATATATGAACGGACACCTCACCAAAGAAGATACGCAGATGGCAAATAAGCATATGAAAAAATGTTCCACATAATAAATGCAAATTAAAACAATGAGATACCACTACACACCTATTAGAATGGGCCAGATCCTGAACACCTACAGCACCAAATGCGGGTGAGGATTTAGAACAAGAGGAACTCTCATGGCTGGTGCAAATGCAAAATGGAGCAGCTACTGTGGAAGACACTTGAGTGATTTCTTATAAAACTAAATTTATTCCTTCCATACAGTGGATCAATTTCACTCCTTGCTATTATCCAAAGGAGTTAAAAACTTCTGTCCACAGAAGAACTTCCACATGGATATTTATAGCAGCTTTATTCATAATTGCCAAAACTTGGAAGTGCCCAAGATGTCCTTCAGCAGGTGAATGGAGGAGCTGTGGTACATCCCGACAATGGAATACTACTCAGTGCTAAAAAGAAAAGAGTTACTGAGCCATGAAAAGATATGGAGGAACCTTAAATGCCTATTACTAAGTGAAGGAAGCTAATCTAAAAAGGCTACATACTGTATGATTTCAATTCTGTGATATTCTGGAAAAGGCAAAACTCTGGAGACAGTAAAAACTCAGTCTTTGCCAGAGGTGGAGGAAGGAGGGATGAATAGGCAGAGCCACGTAAATTTTTAGGGCATTGAAAGTACTATAATGATAGATAACATGTCATTATACATTTGACCAAACCCATACAATATACACCACCAGGAGTTCCTTGGTGTGAAATACTGGCTTTGGGTAATTAGGATGTGTCACTGTCAGTTCATTATTTATAACAACTGTATCACTCTGGTGGGGGATATTGACAACAGAGAATGCTAGGGATGGGTGGGGACAAAGGGTATATGAGAAACATCTGTATCTTCCTCTCACTTTTGATAAGAGCCTAATATTGTTTTTAATATATAAAGTCTTTTGAAAGATTCAAATCCTAATGATAACTTGTTTGGGAAAAGTGAAATCACTAAAAGGGAATTCATTTGTTCATTCATTGGGGTAACAATTCGCACATTTGTTTCAGGCACTCTACTAATCACTTAAGAGCCTGCCTGCATTATCATGAAAGGTTACAGGAACCCAAACAAATGCCTTTGTGTGTCCTGTAATGCTCGTAACAGACATGACCAACTAATTCAACTAATTCTTTCCCACTCATGCCAAATAAGACTTCAGAATCATTATGAACACAACACAACAGGTCACTACTAGCCATTGATCATGTTTGGGCATGCAGGATATAACCTATTTATCATCCGTCCTTATCTGGTACATTGTATATATGCTAGAGTTGAACCTTAACATAAGTGTGAAGAATAATACGGAATTTTCTTCAAGTAATTCAGAGTTCTGCTTTAAATTTAGAAATACACATGTTTTAGTTAAAGCACAGTAACCACATGTGTTATTGTATTTTAGTAGTTCTTTGTCTCCCGATTTATAGGTTATATGCTAATTGTGTACTTGTTTTTCTTTCCTTTACATCCATCTCATATATTTACAAAAACACAGACTGCAAAGTCATCAGCATGATTAATGCAGAGTTAAAAATTTTCCGAGAGTATACTCTCTTTTATACATTCGAATAGATAAAAATCTAGGCATATATTAAGCTTTGAAAATTACCGGAAAATATTTCTCAAATGCGGCTGTCTTTACTGTATGTGAAATATACTGATTGCTGGTACATTTGGTTCTGCATCTGGTAACTGATGTGTGAGTTAGTGACTTTTTCTGCATTGGTTTCAGGGATTTAACCCTCAACCTTCCACCAAATTTAGCAAGCCAAAAATAAAAAGTTTTGTCACACTAGTTGATTTTCTACAGGAATAGTCTTAAAGTAAGGAAACCTAGTGAAGATTTTAAAAGATGATAATGAAATGAGACCATCTCCAAATAATTGCTACCATTTTTGAGCACAGAACCTATGAGAAGCAACTTATATTCATTATCACATGTAACTGTCAAATTAAATTATCTCATTTAATTATCACAGTTGTCACAAAGCAGTCTTGACCACTGAAGGATGAAAACAACTGAAGTTTAGATTCAAGATCAACACAACTAGTATGTTGTAGAGCTAGGAACTGAATTCAAATATAGCCTCATATAAAAGTGAGTAGTATTAAGTGCCTGGGTGGCTCAGTTGGTTAAGTGTCTGATTCTTGATTTCGGCTCAAGTCAGGATTTCATGATTTGTGAGATCAAGCCCTGCACTGGGGTCTATGCTGACAGCACAGAGTCTGCTTGGGGTTCTCTCTCTCCCTCTCTCTCTTCCTCTCCCCCACTGATGTTCCCTCCCTCCCTCTCTCTCAAAAATAAATAATAAACTTTTAAAAAGTGGGATAAAATATGTTATTGAGTAAACACACAATATTAATTTTGAAATGTTATAGAAAAATGCATAGCTATGTGTTATTACATGTCTCCTTAGAATAGAATCTACAAAATTTAAGCTGAGCATGTCTCTCTGGCACAGACTACATTTCCTAGACTCCTTTGCAGCTAACTAGGCTCAAGACGTGGCGTGAAACCATTCACGTCATCTTCTTAGAGGCAAAGCTGCTTTTCCTAGACTTTGTCTTTCCTCCATTCTGTAAGTGGGAAATGGATCCTGGCAGTGACCAAACTCCACCGTGCAGAGAAGGAAACCGGCCCAGCAGGTGGCAGAGCAAGATGGAAGGAGCCCTGCTTGTGGCTGTTCCATCCTCCCAGACTGGAATACTCACTACTGGACTGTTTGTCATGTGACAGAGAAATAATGTCCCATCTTATTTAATTCAAATAAACCACTATCCTCTGCTAGAAAGTTTAGCCTTAACAAACGTAATTTAGTTATCTGAGTTTTACTGTCAATCTACCACCACCCTCTACTTTAATCCTAACCCTGATACCCTGATCTCAACCCTACAGTCTTTTTTTTTTTTTTGCGATTAGTCTCAAAAAAACATAATTAACAATGAAAATGTATAGCTAAGTAACTTATAAAATGGGAGGAAAAAAATCACATCATACTATCATGGGACTGTAGGACACAGGTACATACTCTATATGCTCATATGGTATTAGATAGTTCTTGTTTTTGCTCTTTCATGCTTTAGTTCAGGTTTACTTCATTAGTGTTTTTCAACAGAATTTTATTAGTATCTGCTATAGACCAAATGTCTGTGTTCCTCCCAAATTCATATGTTAAAATTCTGCCCCACAAGGTGATAGTATTGAGATAGAGCCTTTGAGAAGTGATCAGGTCAAGAAGTCAGAGCCTCATGAATGGGATTAGTGCTTTTAACAAAGAGGCCATGTGAAGTTACAGCAAAAGGACATGTTATACCAAATCTTCCAGTACCTTGATCTTGGACTTCCCAGTCTTCACAATTCTGAGAAATAAATATCTGTTATTTATAAGCCACTAGGTTTATAGTGTCTTGTTATAGCAGGCTGAACAGACTAAGACAGTATCTACACTTTCCAAGCCTGCCATATCATGGGCGAGAGGAAGATCAGTAGAATCCTCCCTTGTTTACAACCCAGTGGGCTATCAGACATGTAAGGGAATAAATACCATCTCAGTGTATTCAGTAGTAGAGAAAGAAACTAAGTCCTACGGGAGAATAAAGAAAAGTCGCTTCAGGAGAGTTTCTTAGATTACGTTTGTCTCTTCAGGCTGCCATAACAAAATACCATAGACTGGGTGGCTTAAACTATAGACATTTATTTGTCACAGTTTTGGAGGCTAGAAGTAAAAAATTAAGGTGCTGGCAGATTTTGTTCCCTAGTGAGGGCTCTCTTCCTGGCCTGCAGATGGCTGCCTTCTTGCTGTGTCCTCACATGGCAGAGGTAGAGAGAGCCGGGAGGGACGGGGGGTGGTGGCAAAACCATGAACAAGTTTTGGTCTCTCTTCTTCTTCCTTTATTTTTTAAACACTTATCTTTGAGAGAGCGAGTTAGTGATGAAAGGGCAGAGAGAAAGGGACAGAGGATCCAAAGTGGACTCTGCCTTGACAACAAAGAGCCTGATATGGGGCTTGAACTCATGAACCATGGGATCATGACCTGAGCCAAAGTTGGACACTTAACCGACTGAGCCACCCAGGTGCCCCTCTCTTCCTCTTCTCATAAGGATACTAATTCTATTGTGGGAGCCCCAGCCTCATGACCTCATCTCAACCTAAGTATCTCCCAAGGGCCCTACTTCCAAATACCATCACATTGAGGGTTATAGTTTCAACATACAAATTTTGCAGCTTGCAAACATTCATTCCAAACCCAGATGATGTAAAAAGTGCTCTTTACATGAAGATTCACTGACTTCTAGCCTTCGGGTTATTACAGTTTGTTTTTAAGGCATGCAGGATAGAGGATAACTGAAAAACTCCATGCTTTCTCTTCATTCTGCAGATACTGTGGTATTTGGTTTACTCTCTGCCTCAGACTGTGTAGAAAAACTATCCCTTCACATTTATAAAGGTGGAAATAACTACTCTAAATATCATCTTTTATTAGAAAAGGCTTTTTTGTTTTTTATCTTGAGATAATTATAGAGTCATAGGAAGTTGCAAAAATAACACAGAGAGATCACATGTACCTTCATCCAGCATCCTCTAGTAATAAAATCATGTAGAACTCTAGCACAACATGAAAACCAGGACTGCAGAGGTTATTCACATGTCCCCACTTCCTACAAGCTCGTGTGTGTGTGTGTGTGTGTGTGTGTGTGTGTAGTTCTGCGAGTCTTGCCACATGTGAAGATTCATGTAACCACAGCCACAATCAGTATGCCTAACTGTTCCATCATCAGAAGGGAACTCCCTTGTGCTTCTCTGTTATAGTAGCATACTCCCCATTCCTGATCTGTGGTAACAACTAATATGTTTTCCATCTTGATGATTTTGTTATTTTAAGAATGCTATATAAATGGAATACTACAGTATAAAACCTTTTTTCTTTAATAAAACCTTTGTGCTCATTAGAAGGTTTCGGCAGCAAATGAAGTTTTATATATATATGTATATATATGTATATACATACACACACAAAGGAAAGGGTTAATATATTTAGCATGTATTTATATAATATGTTTAATATATTAATGCTTCTTGATAATTAAAGAAAAACTATTAATTCTGTAATTGAAAA
>NW_027527566.1:269766-273290 GCF_008692635.1 Crocuta crocuta
ATTAATTCTGTAATAGAAAAAAATGATCGAAACAAGCATTTTTTAGTATAGTTGACACATAATATTAGTTTCAGGTATACAGCATAGTGATTCAGAAAGTTTATATATTATGTATGCTGTGCTCACCATGAGTGTAGCTACCATCTGTCACTATGTAATACTGTTACTGTACCATTAACTCTATTCCCTATGCTGTACCTTTTATTCGTGTGACTTATTTCATAATTGGAAGCCTGGATCTCTCACTCCCCTTCAACCATTTTGCTCCATGCTCCCCTCTGGCCCCTCCATAAGGGAGTACTATGTACCATTATGAGTCATGATTTAAAACTATTTTACCTTTGTACAAGTTCTCAGACAAATGTGCAAAGCATTTTATTTGTGCAGAACTAAATACACAAATGCCATGAAAAATGATGTTTTTCTCTAGGTAGTGATTGGTCATCAGAAAGAAATTACTTTTACTCCATATTTTCTTCTCTCTTTTTTTAAAACTTAGAATTAACACTTATTACTTATAACAGCAAAGCAGTGAAGAAAAAGGCAGATTAAAACACAGGAGTTATAACACATTGGAAGTTAATACATTAGTGTTTTCTTGAACTCTGTTTTGTGTTTTTAAGGCTGTTCAGGAAGAGTAGTTAGTTTGACCCTCAAAACAACTCTGTGAGTTAAGTGTTGTTTCAGCTGAGCAAAAAGACCCTCTAGAACACACTCACAGCAGGAGTGTAAAATGAAAGATTTATCACCAGTGAATTAAAAGAAAATTGTACACATTAATCAGTGATGGAAGCACAGGACAAGCCAGACATTGTGGAGGTACCCTCTCACTTTGTTCTCTTTTCCCCAGGAGATGCACTGAGGCCTGTGTGCTCACTTCTTAAACCCAGTGGGTAACTGTGAGCAGGTGGGAAGTGCCAAAATCGGGTTCTGTGCACAAAGCATACTAAACAGGCCACACGGGGAAAACTGTTTCTTCCATAATAGAAGCTGGATTGGTATTGTGTGGCCACATGATCTCTTCCACCTGCAGTTTGCTCTCTGATGCTTCCAGTGAGGCTCCTTGCAGACTTCAATGTTTTCCTCCACATTTCCGAACAGTCCCTGCAATCTATAAAAGGCGTTGTCTGTGGACATATGCATTTGTGTGCATGCCCATACAAACAAAATATATAAAGAAGCAATGCTTTTACTTTAAAAAAATTTTAATCTCCTATAATAGTATTAATATTCTTTTTTTATGGGTGATAAAATCAAGACCATGTAAATATAGTTGACTAGGCTGACATACTGCTGGCAAATTGCCCATCCTGGACTTAAACCCAAGTTTCTTGGTTCCAAAGGCCATACTCTCCCCATTAATGTCCTTCTACCTCAAGGGTCCCCAAAGTATTTTTGGCTCTGAAATTGTAAAACTTTGACTCCTTGTAAAAGGAGAGCTTTAAATTATGCAGTTGCTTTTTTGTAGTGAGGAGTCAAGGTAAGGTAAGAAGAAAGTGATTAATCAGCCGTGGTATAACCACTAAGGATGCTATAGATCTTAAGTAGTTGTAGGATCAAGACCAGTGTCATTACTTTATGGGAGTTACATCTATCTGTTCACCATTGTATCTGCCTTAGTGATCCCATACATGAGAAACATATATTCCAGCTCATTAAGACATGGTTGGCATGACCATATTTATTCAAATGTATTCAAATAAATGTCTGTTGTCTTCACTTTTGACAAATATCATGTTTTGGGGTTTTGTTTTTGTTTTATAGTCCACCAGTAGAACCTGACAAAAGGACCTAGAAGCTTAGACTTTGCTAGAAGCATAATTCTCCTAATAGACAAACTTTATGTTGGAAAGTTCTTTTTTCCATGGCAATCTTCTGAGCTATTCAGGCACTGGAACTTCTGAAAATTCCTTTTTGGTAGAGCACTGAAGCAATTCTGTTGCCCTGAAGTTCTTGATAACTTACTTAATATAGTCCAGAGTTTTTCTGAGGTAAAGCTTGGTTTCCGAATCCTCACTGTCTCTGTGTTTTCTACTGTGAAGCTCTGAGTGGATATATAACACTTTACGTAATGCTTCTCTGAGGAGCCAGGGACCTTCTGAAACTCCCAGGTTTCATCATAAAGAAGATTACAATAGATTTATTGTACATAGGAAGTGAGTTATGAAGTGTTTTCTGTTAGGCATCGTTTTAACAGAGAATCTTCCTTGAAAATTTGGTGTTGGCAGAAAAGAACACTCTCGCCTGAATGAACAAATTATTTTCTTGAGCAGAGATTTTCCCATAAACTCAGTCTTCCTTGAAGAGTTATCGATTTACTTCTTGGCTTATGAATCACTAGTAAGACTAAGGAAATCAAAAGGAAAATTAAAAACATATACTTCAAACTGAACAAAGAGTTGAATCTTTTTCTTTTTGTCCTCTTTGATATGGCTGTGGTTAGAGATAGCTCAGGGGCAGCTATGTAGCCATTATCTCAGTAGGTCCTGGTGTAATCAGGACCCCCCCCCCAAAAAAAAAATAACCATTTTAGACTAAAAGGTAAAATTTGGGCAATATATTATGGACATTGATGCCAGTTATATTTCTGGGATCTTAAACTTCTATATTTAAATGTAGTTCTAACCAAATCAGGTAGTAGCTATGTTTAGTCAAACGTCATGCTAAGTGTGCTGTCCAGAAGAGTCTTCACAAACCTTAAGAAATGAAGAAGACGACAGTTCTCACATCTTCTATCTGGAAAGCTTCACTGACTGATTTTATTATTTATTTTTTTAGATGTTTATTTATTTTTGCGAGAGAGAGAACAGAGTGCAAGCAGGGAAGGGACAGAGAGAGAGTGATACCCAGAAGCTGAAGCAGGGTCCAGGCTCTGAGCTGTCAGCACAGAGCCCAGTGCCGGGTTCCAACCCATGAACTGTGAGATCATGACCTGACCCGAAGTCAGACGCTTAACCAACTGAGCCATCCAGGTGCCCCTGATTTTATTTTTTAAACACAACAGGAAACACACTGGTTGTTCTGTATCTTGAATACTGCATGACCCTTCCGGGTTCAGGATGTTTACATATGTGCTTTCTCTTTGCCTGGAACGTTTTGACCCATGTCTTTCATGCCTCAGGTCTTTACTAAGGTGATAGATCCTTACAGGGGGAGGCTTTCTCTGATCCAGTTTTGCTTCTCCCTGCCATTGTTCTCACAATATTCATACTTTCCTTTATATTCTCATTTTTTAAAATATATCCTACTTATGTGTTTGCTTGTTAAAATTCTGTGGTTCCCTTTGGCATACAAGGTCCATAAAGCTATTGTATCTCAAGTGTGGGTGGACTGACCATGACTCCTGAGAAGTGTAGCTTCACAGGTACTTACTTATACTGGTAAATTTATATTATTTTTATCAAGAGGGCTCCCAACTTTACTAAGTATTGAGCCCCAAGAATCTGCATTTGCCTTGACCACTATAGCAGGCATGTTTGAGGGACTCAAAAATAATTTTTAAAAGGATGATATTCAGATTTCTC
>NW_027527566.1:273446-273744 GCF_008692635.1 Crocuta crocuta
AATGGTTTTGTTTTAATGATTTCTGAGAGAGAGATAGACAGGATGAGCAGGGGAGGGTCAGAGAGAGAGGGAGACACAGAATCTGAAACAGGCTCCAGGCTCTGAGCTAGTTGTCAAGTTTGGCTTTTAATTCCTCGAGAAGATTTAGGTCCAGTCGCATATGTCACAGTACTTGTAGTTTGTGGAGTGTTTTTTTTTTCCCCCTGTTACCTGGCTTTCCCTTACCTATGGCTGTCCCTTTTGATTTCTGAACTACCTCTTGCTTACATTTAACTTTTACATGGTTTGGAAAGTAGAA
>NW_027527566.1:278001-278297 GCF_008692635.1 Crocuta crocuta
TTTTAATGATTTCTGAGAGAGAGAGAGACAGCATGAGCAGGGGAGGGTCAGAGAGAGAGGGAGACACAGAATCTGAAACAGGCTCCAGGCTCTGAGCTAGTTGTCAAGTTTGGCTTTTAATTCCTCGAGAAGATTTAGGTCCAGTCGCATATGTCACAGTACTTGTAGTTTGTGGAGTGTTTTTTTTTTCCCCCTGTTACCTGGCTTTCCCTTACCTATGGCTGTCCCTTTTGATTTCTGAACTACCTCTTGCTTACATTTAACTTTTACATGGTTTGGAAAGTAGAAGAGCAGAT
>NW_027527566.1:278551-278812 GCF_008692635.1 Crocuta crocuta
AGTGTAGGCAAGTTATCTGTACCTGGTTCAGGGAAACATACTAAATCCTTCAGTTAAAAAACAGGCAGACCCTGAGATACAGGAAGTAGCTTTTTTTGCTTGGGTTGTTTGCTCTTCCCCAGATGACCTCACCTAGCCTCTCTGCTTGACTGACTTTTCAATTCTCACAATGGCAAAGGGTCTCCCAAGTATTACATCTGCCCCCTTCCTTCTCCATGAGTTAGGTATTTCTAAAATGCACTGCTCTAGCCCTCTGTGGAA
>NW_027527566.1:278844-279395 GCF_008692635.1 Crocuta crocuta
TCCAAAAAACTCCCATCAGAGAGCACTCTCCCTACCCATTCTTCCTTTTGTTTGCTTCCTTGTCCCCATGGAGAGATTAGAAGCAACGTGAGAAGTGGAAGAGTGTCTTCCATATCTAGATCTTCAGCACTGTGCAGAATGCCTGGCAGCTTGGACAGCTCACTGTGTACTCCATGACCCATGGTGAAGTAAATTACCTGTAACTAGACATCAGTGGAAGATGCAATAGGCAGGGAAGCTATAGGGAATGTAAGACTTGATCTGAAACCACCAAATAAGCTGACATTGACTTAGTGGAGAGGCATGCAGAGGAAACAACGCGAGAACAGGCACAGAAGTGGGAGTAAGCACACTGTGCTGCCAGGGTGAGGAGGCAGGAATATTTGGAGCTGAGAAATTATGTTGGTAAGCAGGAGATTTCATAGGAATGGTTATATTTAAGGCCTTAAATAGAAAAGAGAGCTCTTGGTTTTGGGCATACTGGGCAAAAGGGGAGCTATTACTGTTAGAATCCAGAGGCCAGAGGAGGTAGTAATTTTTAAACTGAATTT
>NW_027527566.1:279547-279922 GCF_008692635.1 Crocuta crocuta
TTCTGCTGTCATTTCTTTCTGGTCTTTTTCTGTGTGACATAACTAATATGGCTCATTTGGGACAGAACTGTTAGGAACATTAATTAAAATCATTCTCTTACACAAGCATTTAAAGCCAGAGAAAACCTTTGGTAATTGGAAAACCTTGGAAGACATGAGTTTCAAACCCTTGTTGGTGCTTTAGTGTCACATAAAGATACTAAGTGAGAAAAACAAGGACTATTGTTATATTAAAGTCAAATATTATTTATTTCAGTTAAAGGACAATTATTATTTGAATGACAAAATGTGATATGTTGCAGAAAAAAATAGCCTCCCTTTCAAAGAAATTTAATTTTTTTCCCTTTAAGACACTAAATGAAAATTTTAGTTATC
>NW_027527566.1:279929-280433 GCF_008692635.1 Crocuta crocuta
ACTAAAATATATGAGAGGAAAGGCTCTTTAAAACTCATTTATAACACTTTCTAACATTAGACAGTGTAGTGAGGAAAATGAAAAAAAAAATAGAGCAACCTTTTACCTAGATGTCAGGTTTTTAGAACCATGACTTAGAAAACTGAAATTTCAGGAGTACCTAGGTGGCTCAGCCTCTTAAGCATCTGACTTCAGCTCAGGTCATGATCCCATGGTTTGTGAGTTTGAGCCCCACGTCAGACTCTGTGCAGACAGCTCAGAGCCTGGAGCCTGCTTCAGATTCTGATCTGCCTCTCTTTCTTCCCCTCCCCAACTTGGGCTCTGTCTCTCAAAAATAAATAAATGTTAAAAATATTTTTTAAAAACCCTGAAGCTTCCACTTGTATATTCTGAATGAAGTTCCCGACTTAATACAACAGGAAAAACAGCAGTGGTGGATTTAGCCAAAAGGCAGGCAAGGTATTCTTCCTTAACTATTTCCTTCACGTATCAATTAAGAGTTCA
>NW_027527566.1:280454-280637 GCF_008692635.1 Crocuta crocuta
TTCTGCACAGGGTCGCCTGGGTGGCTCAGTCAGTTAAGTGTCCATCTTTGGTTCAGGGCATGATCTCATGGTTTATAGGTTCAAGCCCCACATCAGGCTTTCTGCACATAGCCAGCTTTGGATCATTTGTCCCCCTCTCTCTCCCTGCCCCTCCTCCTCCCTTGCATGTACTTTCATTACTCT
>NW_027527566.1:280752-285011 GCF_008692635.1 Crocuta crocuta
CAAGTTTGCTCCAAAGGAGACCTAGGCAACTATCATGGAACTCCCATTGAGTCTCAGAACACATTTGTGCCCAAACACGCCTGTATTCAAGACAGTCAGCCAGGGCTGAAATTGCCAGCTTTACTAAAACATGATAGTCCCCAGTTTCCCTGTGTTTCTCTATCTTCTGCTGTAAAACAAATCTCTTAGTTGCTTAAACCAACAGCAGTGTATTGTTTCTTAGAATTAATTCTCTAGGTCACAAATTGAGGCAGGGCTTGGCCAAGCAGATCATCTACTCTACCTAACAGTGGTGGTAGTTACATTCAGCTGCATTTGGCTGGTGGCTGAGCTAGTGTAGGAGACACAAAGCTTCACGCACATATCTGATACCCTCTTCCACATGGCCTCTCTATTTTCATCCTCCAGTCGTATGGCCTCATCTTCCCTTATATCATGGAGGCTGGCTTCCTGTCCAGAGAAAGCAGAAGATGCTTCTTCAAAGTTAGGCCCGGGACTCACACAGGGTCCAATCTGCTATATCCTCTTGGTCAAAGTAAATCACCAGGCTGACTCAGATTCAAGAGGAGAGGAAACTGATTCCATCTCTTCATGAAATGTGTTCAAAAAGGGAAAGAATTGATGGTGGTCACCTTAGGAGACCAAACACTGTGTCTCTAAGTGGGTTACTTAGAGTCCCAGACTGGACTTCCTCCTGTCCCCATAGTAGCTCTAGTGAATTCAAGCACATCTTCTGGCAATGTGGTACAAGAATCTTGGGCACTGTGGGAATTTATAGTTGAACAGATCTGGAGTGGAATCATGGTTCTACCTCTTCTCAATTAGGTAATGCAATATAATGAAAGCCCACTTGAGCAATGTCTTCTACACCTGTGAAATTGGAATAATATTATTACCTTGGATATTTATGGGAATTAGAGACTTACATAAAGAGATTTGCATATATCAGGTGCTTCAGATGCCTCTTGTTGTCATTATTATTTTTATTATTAGATGAGTGTTGGGGAATAGCTTTCTAGCATACTTCTTCCTAGACTCCTTTCTATTCAGAAAGCAAATTAGAAGACTAGAAGGAATTTGTGATGCTCTTCTGAGACACTCAACTGTGAGACACTCTAGCCTTCTCTTGTCAGGAGCCTCTTAAATGGAAAGAAATCTTAGAGAATTAAGGATAAACCACATATTCAGAATTTAGGCTGATCTTGAAAGAGGTGAAAATTGTTGATCTTCACCCCATTTCAACATACGAATGGGATAAGCTCCAGAGATGAAATATGTAGGACAATATATTACAGATCTCCTGTCAAGTGCTTTGGTTACATAACTCAAATATAGAATCATAATATAATTATATAAAGTAGACTTTCCATACTGAAATATTATATATGATATAAACATATGATATATATTCTTATCTAATTTCTTATATATGTACGCATATACATAATGTTAAGAGAGATTCATTCTGTTAATCTTCCCAAAGACCATAATTTCTTGTATGAAAGAACATTCTACACAAGTAGGACATACTTGGGTCAGGACCAGTCTCATGGGCACATTACCTGTGCAGTTGAACAGAAGCCCACGTGTAGAAGGCTTCATTGCTTGTTTAAACACTCTACTGTCACCATCTTGAAATCCTTAGTAATTTTTGAACAACAGACCCTGCATTTTTATTTTTCACTGAGCCTGGCANTGTTTCTTTGTACGTGCATATTAGTAAGTAGGTACATATATAAAATATTCATAGATAAAATGTCCATCATTCAACAGATAACTACTGACGTAAGACTTGTATGTATGTGAAGAATATATTACTTCATTATTTGTCATTTTATTATTTTACATGTTTTTATCAGGAAGAGAGAAAGATCAACAAGTTTTGTGATTCCTGAGACAGATGTTCCAAAGAATGTTACCTGAAAGCTCTTTATTAACTATTCAGAGGAGGGCCGGTGACAGGTAGATGCCTTCTCCCTACGTGGCAACCCAGAAGTGTCTCTTGTGGCCCACTCAGTGCTCCATGCACTCACTTGGCCAAAAGTAGTAGCTGTACTGTCACAAACATCATTTTAATTATGCAGAATAAAGTGACTCACCTGCCAAAAGTAATGTTTATGACAAAAAACAACAGTTCCTTTCTCTCTCTCTGTCTCCTCTCCCTCTCCCTCTCTCTCCCTCTCCCTTTCTCTCCCTCCCCCTCCCTCCCTCTCTTCCCATATGTGGTTTTAGAATTCCTTTGGCTATGAATTAGAGTAATTACTTTATGTAGAAATAGTTTGATATAAAACATCAGATGATTTCTGGAAACTTTGATATTTTGAAACTGAAAGAGAGAAAATAGAAGCCAGTGGTCCAATTAAGTAAGCCAGTAAAGGCTGTGAGAATGAGGGAGGTCTTATGGCTTCCAATGGCTTTGAAAATATGAAGTAGTAAATCACATGTCATTTTGTCCTCACAGAAAGCATCATGATGACTCAGCCTCCATCACAGAGGTGGGGTTACCCAATGTTCGCTTCTTAGTAATAACAGTCTTGGTAAGAAAATTGCCAGTCTTGAGCTTATTCAAAAATCCCTAGTCTGTATTAAGCCCAGTTAACAAATCTGCAGTTTGAATTCTATTTTTGCATCTTAATGACACATCTCTAATTAAAAATACAATAATTTTCAGTATCACACTAAGGCAGTGGATTACAGTTTATTTTTTCTTATTTCTAAATGTTAATAGGAAATCACAGCATCTGGAGAGTCCTCCCCACCTTTAATAAATATTGATAAATAAATTCAGAAAAACTAAGACGATAAGCACCATCTCAGTTTATATGTAAGAGCTTTGATGACATGGTACACACCTACACTCAAGTTTTTGTATTATTTATGGACCAAAAAAGTCGTAAAGAACTGCTGATGTTAGACAACTTCTGGCTACTTTACCATTTTATTAGTGTAACAAATAGAAAATAGTTTGTGTCTTGGGGAATCCATAATAAAATCTCAAAGGCACACTGCATTTTGATTAAGGTATGGGTGGTAGATTAGAATACTGTTGAGCAAATAAATATTCATTTCCCATCTCCCCCTGCCCCCTACCTAGATGTCAAGAGTATACATCCATTATCAACTGATGTTGACTTTGTCCATGTAACTTGCCTCTGCCAATGAAATGTTACCGGGCATGACATAAACTGAGACTTGAACTCTGCTTATGTGACTGTGAGCTTAGGCTCTTTCTCTTCCTTCTGTACCACTGCCATGAGAAGAGGTTACAGTTAGCCCCTGGTGCAAGGAGGACGGTGAGATACATGTGGCCATCTTCAATCTCAGCTTCAGCTTGGAGCCTAGCCCAGGCAAAGTCAGCCAAGATCACAAAACATCAGCCAACCTGCAGAAGCATGAGACAGAAATAAATTTGTGCTCTATGCATTGAATTTGGGCTTTTTCCTTTTTATACAGCACATCTGTGACAATAGCAAACTGATTCAACCCAATATTCAAAGAACTACACAAGCATTTTTATACCTACCCAGGCAAGGTACATTAGATTCATTGCTAGAATTGTTAAACAGAGACGCCAAACAATATGAAATTAGTTGAAAATAACATTCTCTACAAAAATTATTTATGTAGAATTATTATTTATATTAAAATACACATAAGTTTCAGTTACATAATCAACAATATGTTCATCCTGACATTCACCAAATATTTCTTAATGTCTATTATGCATTACCAGGCACATGTGTGGATCACTTAGATTCCTAAGCAGGTGTGCACAAGGAGTGGTTAAGAGTTCAGTAAGCCAGGAAATAAGATCTGTCTAGGAACTTTCTGACACATTCCCCTCCTCACCTTCATCTCATGTTGTTTTCACTTGGCATCTAACCTCCTTCCTGCTGATTTGGCTCTTTTCAGAAGTTTTACCACTATTACTGTTTACTACATTTCTCTACCTGTTAAAAAACTTTTTAAATATTTATTTATTTTGAGATAAAGTGGGGGAGTGGTAAGGAGAAATGGAGAGAGAACTGTGAGGTCATGACCTGAGCTGACCTCAAGAGTCAGACGCTTAACCGACTGAGCCAGGTGCCCTTCTACGTCTTTTTAATAAGTTTCTCTTTTTACAGCATTTTGTCATAAAGTGTCACCAAGAAGAAAATTCTAACCTACCTTTGTAATTTAGGGCAATTTGGGAGAAAAGAATGGTAAAATATTCAAATTTTTAGCTCTGTGCTCTCTGAAATGTATATTCTATCAGCTTT
>NW_027527566.1:285048-315976 GCF_008692635.1 Crocuta crocuta
GCACTTCACAGCAATGACATGATCAAATGATGTGTGTGAAAGCACAGAGTAGTGTAAGCCATTTCTTTCTATTTATTTAGAGCCAGTTTTTAGCCATAATAAATATTCTTCTTATAAAAAAAATTGCCTTTCACTTTTATAGTAATATATCTCTTGTACAGCATTTCCCACTAAATAAAAATGCATTTCCTTTTTACAAAAGCAAGGAAACAGTTTTATATGAAAAAAACTTTTTTTCTAAATTTCTAGCATCACTATTTTGGATTTACTTATATGTGAGTTTATTGCTACACAGTGGTCCAAATGGCTCAAAATAGATCTTGCCCATGAACACATTGCTTTTATGATTGATATGTTCACACCACAGTTGTGTTTCATGAGATATGTATGTTGTTTTGTTTTATTTGGTTTTGTTCTTTCTTATTTCTCCAGGATATTTTTGTTTGAAGTCAGTGTGTCTGATTCAGCTATCGCTTGGTCATTGCCAAGTGACCTTTCTTGGTGTTTGTCTTTGGGTTCTTTATCCAGTCATCAGTCCAAGAACCAGAAAAAAAAGGAAAGACAGACAAGTTTCATTCATATAGTAAATGGTTTGGCTTAGTAGATGTATGAAAAGGAATTGTTGGTTAAGAACATTATTGAAATTTTTAAATATAATTTCTGTATTATATACTTCTCTGTATATATTTGAGTATCTATATATACTATACCTCAGTGGTATGAATATTTCAGAGCTTTCTTTTTTTTAGTTTTTAATGTCAGTTTATTTTTGAGAGAGAGAGGACAGAAGCATGAGTGGGGGGGATAGAGAGAGAGAGAGGAAGACAGGATCTGAAGCGGGCTCTGTGCAGACAGCAGAGAGCCCAGTGCAGGACTTAAACTCATGAACTGTGAGATCATGACCTGAGCCAAAGTCGAAGTCAGATGCCTAACCAACTGAGCCACCCAGGCATCCCTCAGAGCTCTCTTACTCTTTAAATTCCTCTACACTTTTAAAAAGGTCAAATTGTGAAAATGCAGTTTAAAAAACTATCCAGTTTCTCAGATAAAACTCACATTGAAAGACCTAGATTAAAACTAAAGTTTAATAGGAAATACTTATCTTGATTAAAAGCCCAATGTCCTTTTAGTGAATAATTTTCTTCAAATGACAACAAATGTACACACGCCTCCCTAGTTACCACAACATTAAATGTGTGTGCGGTAGAACCAGAAATGTAGTAATTCTGCAGAGAGTTTCTTTAATTTTGGAAAGGCATGACTCTCATAAGCAATGAAGAACTTAATTACTTGAAAGCTTGTTGATTTCTTCAGACAAAATAAATTATTTTATTTTACTTTATTTTAATTTTGGAGAGAGTGTGTGTGAGCAGAAGAGAAGGGCAGAGAGAGAGAGAGAGAGAGAGCAGAACCTGATGCAGAGCTTGATCCCACAACCCTGGAATCATGACCTGAGCCGAAATCAAGAGTCACATATTCAGTCTACTAAGCCATGCAGGCTCCCCCAAAATAAATTTTTAAATGTCATACTCATCCTAATGCTGAGCCTGGTCTCTTACATTATACGTAATATGATTGTGACAGTCCTCATAAACCATGTACCACTGAAAATAGAAAAGGACCTCCCTAATGGAAATACCAAATATTACACATTAATCACATTATGCTTTGCCATCAATTTTGTATTTACATATGAGTACAATGCATACAGCTATTTTCTTTTGAATTAATTTTAGGTATATTTAAAAATGTATTATGCTTATGGACACTGACATTTTTAAAAGCTGTTCAAGTTGAAACCAAATTAGAACAAACCAGTTGATACTCATTTTAATAGGAACACAAATGACTCAATGTAGGAGAAGCCAGTAATGAGTTGTTCTATTCTGCCATCATAATGTGCATTAAATGTGTTGTCCTTCACACAGCAACACAATGCTACCATTAACAGAACATCTGCTTTGTGCTGTTTTTCAAATGTGACAGTAAATTTTTTCTGAAGCAAATACAATTTAGAACTTAATTNATTAGAGGTACTGGGTATATAAGTTTAACTCTTCATAGAATGTATGTATTTATTCATTACTTAATTATGCTTGTAGCTTCACAATATTCTGAGTGAATTAATTTATTCATTACCACCAAATGAGAACTTACTATCCCTGCTAATTAAGAGTGAAAATGTTTACCGGGTATTCATAGTAAGTGGAAGCTCCGGTACCAAAATAGTAACAATTTTTATGTATATTCAATAGAATTATGGGTGCTTAAACTATTTTCTAGATATTCTAAGTCTTCTATAATGGGTAAGCTTCTCTACTCATTCTTTAAATGCTGCCTTGCCTTCATAGTTCTTCTCTCACTCTGTACTCTTTTTCTTACCACTCTCATTCATGTTCATTGCTTCCATTTTCAAATACCTGCCCATGACTTCAGATGTGTATCTTAAGGCCAGACCTCTCCTCTAACATTCAGCTTCACATATTTCTGCTTACTCGATATCTTGCCTTGAATATTTATCAAAGGTGCTTCAAACATACATTCTTTGAAATTACATGCATTCTTATTCCCAATTTTGGTAAATTTTACACTTACAGAATCCCCAGTCTCCGCAGATGGTGCAAGTGTGTGTGCCCATGCACATGCCGGGGATGTGAGCAGGCTTTTTTGACACTGTTTTCTCCTACATCATCCATCTGCAAACTAGCATGTAAGTCCTGCAAATTCTCTTCCAATGTGGCTTTCTCATCCGTGCACGGTTCTCCATCTCCAGTGTCACAGTCTTGCAATACTGTACAAGTATCCAGGATTCTTTCTCCTACATTTTTTAAAAGTTTATTTATTTTGAGAGATGGAGAAAGAGAAAGTAAGGCAGAGAGAGAGGGACAGAGAGAATACCAAGCAAGCTCCACACTGTCAGCAGGGGCCTGACAATGGGGCTTGAACTCATGAACCATGAGATTGTGACCCAAGCCGAAGTGAAGAGTCAGAGGCTTAACTGACTGAGCCACCCAGGCACCCCTTCCTACATGTTTTTGTTTCTTTGTTTTGTTTTGTTTTTGTCTCATTTCTGTTAACCTGTTTTCTACATTGAGGCCACATAGATCTTTAGAAAATGCACATCTGGTCAGGTCATGCCCCTGCTTTAATACCTTCAGTGGTTTTATTTGCACCTGAAAAAACCTAGACTCCTTACTACTCTTCCCTTTAATTTCCACACTCTAGCCAAAGTGGTCTTCTTCCCGTCTGTGGAGTGCAGCAAGCTGCTTCCTCAGTCAGACTCTTACACAGGCAGGTCCCTTATGGAACAGTCTTCAAACCTTACTCCACCTTTGTTATTCTCACATTTATCCTTTTCCTAGACAAAATACTAATTCTTCAGGACAGCCTTCCCAAACTTATTGAATCAAATAATATCTTACTATTTTTATCTCCCTGTCCTTTACCTTCATAACATTGAACAGTTTGTGATGTGATATGTGTGTGTGTGCACGCATGCACGTGCATGTGTCTACTGGATTTATACCTATCTCTCCCACTAAATGACAAGCTTCATGAAGGCAAAGTCTGCTTGTATTTTGTTCATCATTTTATCTGCAGCTACCAGCACAGGGCATGGCCTAATTCTTTACAATAACTATTGAATTAAGGATTGTGACATTTTATATTCAGAAAATATTAAAGTGGGGATGAAATATATGAAGTCTGGTTGGTATTCAAAGTGCACAGAATCGGGGCGCCTGGGTGGCTTAGGGGGTTAAGTGTCTGACTTCGGCTCAGGTCATGATCTCACGGTTCGTGGGTTCGAGTCCCATGTCGGGCTCTGTGCTGACAGCTGGCTCAGAGCCTGGAGCCTGTTTCAGATTCTGTGTCTCCCTCTCTCTCTGACCCTCCACTGCTCACACACACACACACACCACACACTCTCTCTGTCTCTCTCTCTCTCTCTCTCTCTCAGAAATAAACATTAAAAAAAAAAAACCCAAAGTGCATAGAATCAGATTGTCTTCATTTGCTGTAAGAATGCATAAATCTGACGGTGAGATTCCACTTCTGACTTGAGTAAAAAAGGGAACTATTGTCCATCTGATAAAAAACAACATAGTTTCTCCTCAATAAGAGAGCTAAGCTAACAGCGTAATTCCTAAGGGTCTTTTCAACTGAATGCTCAGGGTCATCCTATCATGAACAAGGCCCTTACCATAAATGTCACATTAATTTTTTCTTCTAATTACTTTAATCCTACTTTATAGTTGAGACCACTTTTTTTAACCATCATTTTGATTACCAAAATTTTGAATAATGTTACAAAGAGAAGACAAAAGAAAATGTAAAAAGAGAAAGTACTGGACAAGGTTGATTACAGTGCACAAAACGGAAGAAGGTTGCTTATCCACTGTCAGGGAGTCTACCTCTTCTGACCAGAAAAAGAACTCCTGACCACCTTCTCTGTCTCTCGTTTATTCTAAACCTTTGCTCTTTTTATGGCCTTGGTCAAGTTCCTTGCTATAGTAAATAGGAACTAAATACACAAATAAAAGGGTTTTAATCTCACGAGCCTCCCTCCCTTCGCCTGTATAATCTAATTGCTAAAACCGATACCACAGGTTATGTACGATGATGCACAGAGTACACTTCCTTGCATGTCGGGGTTCCTCAGTTAAATAAGTAGTTCTGATTATTTTCACTTAAAAATATTTGTCTTGCCTCCCTACTCTTCCTGCTCATATCTCTGTGACTCAATAGCAGACAGATGCTTTAGAGAATGGGGTGGGGACACCTGTGTACTCCATCCCATAACTCAGTCACACCTTAGAGGTGAAAAGCAGTCTGGGAAACTAAGCTATTTACATTTTTCCAGTAACAACCACTTCTTTCTTAGGACACATTTCACTTGTCCTGTGGTAGTTGGTCATTTGTTTTTCCATCTCTTTTTACCCTGAGTATACGCACATGCCCTACTGAAAGCCTTAGTTCTGATATGCCACTAAGAGTGGAATAGAACTAAGAGAAAAGAACTAAGAGAAAATACAAAGAAAACAAATAAACAACAAACCCCAGCCTCTTAGCCCATCAGATTTTAAATGCTCCAAATACCCCGGTATCCATTCACAACTTTGCAGCAGTATTTTCTTTGCAGCTAAAACTACACTCGTTTGATAAATAACCAAAATAACTGCTATTGTCTCAGTTAACCAAACTTTTCTCTTTGCTTGCAGGCATCTTTGTTTTCCTTCATTTCAAAAAGAGATTTCCAGTAATCTTTCTTTTAAAGATAAAATATACAGGCCCCTAGTGTTTAAATGAGTTAAACTTGCATCTTTGATAGGCATCTTCTTTTTTCCTCCTTAAATCCCTATAATTTTCCCATTATTAGCTAAGGAAAATTTTACCAGCTACCTGGTCAGAACGTCGATGATGATGATGATGATGATGATGATGATGATGTTATTTCTTTGGTAAATTACTTCTTTCCAAGTGAATTAATGGCATTTTTCTTTGAAATTCCTTTTACAGTATGTATGTATTTTCTGTAAAATCTAAATTTCTTTTCCCTGGAGCAACTGGGTGGCTCATTGAGTTAAGTGTCCAACTCTTGATTTGGGCTCAGGTCGTATCATGGTCATGAAATTGAGCTTCTAGTCAGATTTTGCACTGGGTACGGAGCCTGATTAAGATTCTCTCTTTCCCTCTCTCTGCCCCTCCCCCCCACATACTCCCTCATGAATGAATACATAAACATATAAATTAAAAAAATGCATAAATCCATAAATAAATAAAATTATTTTCCTTTGTAGTAAGCACCAGAGACTGACAGTAAATACTTAAAATAGTCTATTCCATCCACCTCTCCGAATAGAAGCTGAAGGCTTAAGAGAAGGGTATGGTCAAGTTGAGAGACATGATGAAGGTGAGCTGTCATCAAAGCCCAGGTGTCCATGTTCCAGTTAGTGGTCCGTGCATCACTCCTCATTTTGTTACATGACCATTGCTATATGTTTGCAAGGAGTAGGATGGAAGAGTAATTTATTGCTTTTTACATTTAAAGTCACTGTGATGAAGAGAACAATGAATGAGTTTTAAACCTTATGGATTTGTACCTAGTACACTGAAGACTTACAGGAGGGCTCATTCATTACTGCATACTCTTGGCATGGTGCTTAGCCTTATATGTACTTGTTAAATAAATGACAAGCAGAAAGAGAGTAGCTACTGAGTTTATAAAGCATGAAGACATTAATGATGAAAGAACAGACAGCTTCAGTTCAGTGTCTGAATGCACTCTTTCAGTTTGGGAGTTAGAAGCCTCAATTTTGGCTATTGTGCCACATATCCCATTTAAGCAGTTGCCTCATGGATGCTAACAGCCATCAGACACAATTGTTTCAAAGAAGGTAAAAAACAAATCAAAACAAAACAAACCACTGCATTAGAGGCTTTAAAACCCTTTTATTCTAAATTCAGTACAGTATATGCAACTTGGGAGTTCCAGCTACTGTTATGGTCAGAAATTCTGTAATCATTCATTTTTCTGGGTGTGATAGGCAGAATTTTAAGATTACCCCAACACTTCACACTCGTGTAAAATTTCCTTTGAATATGATCAGATATCACTCTCATGAGTAAGTTATGTTATATGGCACAGATTATCCTTGGAGGACCAGACATAATTAGGTGAGCCCTCAAAAGGAGCAAGATTTCTTTTTTCTGGGGAAAGATATTCAAGTGCTGGGGATTCTACATAAGGGAGATTCTCTGCTGATGGCTTTGAAAATGGACAGGGTCTCATGGCAAGGAATGCAGTCAGCTTCCAGGAGCTAAGACTGACCCCTTCCCAACAGCCGCTCTGACAAGTGCAGAGTCAGACCCCATCTTTTCAAAGATTTGATGTTTTATTCCCTTCTTATTTCACCTTAATCCTGGTCCTGATTCAGTAACATGTCCCCTAGACACTTCCTTATCTTTAGGTTACTAGCAAGTATCAACATACTCTTTTATTTCTGAACTTGATTCAGAAACTTTCTACTCAGTATTTTGGTTACCTGGCAAGTGGCAAAGTTATGTGTTCAAAAAATCATTCTCTGGATCTGGCACATGGGTTCCTGGCTATGTTCATCTGAGCGTGGTGTCATAGGTAGTGGACTCATCAAAGACAATGCCTCCCTTCCTCTGAATTAGCCTTGATCACCAACTGATATGTCCAGTTTCTCCTAAATATCATTATCTTGGCTAGAGCTGATGCCTAAGAGAATGAGGCACAGGGATGAGGAAACCTTCAGAAATCCAGTCCTTCATTCGCAGTATAGCCGTTGAAATGGTTGAAATGGTATTGGAAGCAGCAGGTTTGATAGTGGACAGTTAGTCTAAGTGGGACTGGAGCAGAAGGTAAAGGTGGACAAGGTGTTCAGCCACTGAAAGGCTAAAGCTGTTGTCAGGTGCCAAATCATTCTAGATGACTTCTGCCTGAGAAGGTGTTATTACATCATTCAGGAAGGAACAGGATGGAGTCATAGATAGCTCTAATAGTTAAATGGTGACAATCCTGATTTTATAACTTAGGACTTCTGATCTGTAGTTTCATGGTCTTTGCTCCACAACATTTTCTATTGCCAGGCTTATTAACCTAGAAACCTGTCTAAAAGTGACCTACTGAAGACATAAATACTCATTCAAAATATAAGTATTTAATTTACTGGCAAGTAAAATGAAAAGTTGGAAAATCGATTTTAATGAATTGAGAGTACGTATTAGCATATTTATCCAGACAAATCAGATATTTTTGCATTAGCCACATTAAGGAATAGAGTTCTGAGTCTGTTAGTCTAGCCCTCTATTGAATACATTTGTGAACCCAGAGGAAGAAAATTTATTTTTTATGTACATGCATACAAGCTAAGATAGTCCTGACATTCATACCAGTTGCCATATGCACATTAGAATTTATAAAGAAAAAAATAAAACTCTTTTTTGGAAGACGCATTCATAGCTACAGTGGAGTTTTGGAGGCCCGGCTCCTTCCCCTGACTCACTGCTGTTCACTCCTGCGGAGAAACAAGTCAGTCAGAAAGCTGCTCCAAGGCTATGGCTTTTAAAAACACCGGGAAGACACGTTTGGAACCAGAGGTGGCAATTCACTGAATTAGAATTAGTTTAAGCAGCTGCAAGGTAAAATCTTGGGAGAAGAGTATGTGCCGACTTGATCAGAGGCGCAAAGGAAAAGAATCTCAAAGTGAAAAGACCAGTTTGGATGCCTTCAAAGACTGAGAATCTACGAGAAAAGCTCCTTGTGGTGACGGTTCCAAGACTTGGAATCATTTTCAGATGAGGATCCACAAGTGGACTCCCTGATTTGCACAGTCCTTCTGAGATAGTTAAAAAGATTACTTCCATCAGCACTGAGCCATGAGTTGAGGTTGAAGTCACCATTGCAGATGCTTAAATCAACCTTTTTAATAAATTATTAGTTGTTAAAAAAGAAAGAAAAAAAAGTAAGCTGGCATACTGACAGGTTAGCTACGTAGAAAGAACACAAAGTAAACTGCAAAGAAGACTAGCTTTGAATAAATTATAGTCAAGTTTTCTATTTCCTAAAATTAGAACTATCTGTAGGCACAAGTAATAGTCATGTGACAACATGCTGCTCATTAATAATTATTAATAATGGATGAATTATTCAACCAGTTATTACTGATTGAGTTCTCAAGCAAGCTTTTTTTATTATTTAAAATGACAAAAAATTACAATTCTGAGCTAAAGAGTTTACTGGAATTAGACAAAGAGATCTAGCTTTCTTTATCTATCCATACATCTGTCTTTCTAGGCAGGAAAATGGGCCAACTGTAAAGCTTGCCTCAAGAAAACAAACTGGAAGATAACAGAAGGTTCTACCTTTAGATATATTTCAGCTAATAATCTTGGAAGAAATGACAGAATTCAAGAATTATAATTCAGCAGCCCCTAATGGATTAATGGATGACACTGACCATCNNNNTGCATGTCACTGACCATCGTTGGTGACTGCCAACACCACAAAGCAAACAACAGATGTTATGTGCCTCCTAATGGAATAACACAGTGTCACTTTAGGAGTGATTTTACCAACAGAGACAAATCAGTAAACCTTAATCTGAACAAGCTTCTCATTATAACCACTGAACATTATTTATGCTGACGGTCAGGTATATTGAGTTATTTTTATCCCTTGTAATGTTGTATGTGATTGACAATTTCTATTACAAATATCATGTCTTCAAATTTAAAAACCCAAGTAAAATGAAACCATTTTTAGCAAAATATAAATCACTACATAGGTCCATACAGAAATATAAAGTTTTCGTTGAACAGTACAACCTGAAACTTGTAGTCCTGATACATTTTCAGGGAAAATTTTGCTCCCAGAATGTACCCTGACCAGCCAGGTTGAAAGGTCATTACACCAAATGATGAAGGAAAAGCTAATCACCACATTACCTAAGTTCTTACAAGCCATACAGGAAGATGGGAAATTACTCAACCACTTTACCAGGCTAGCTGTCCTTGATACAAAGACTAGATGAGTATGCCCCTGGGGTGGGGTGAGGGGGGAAAGAAACTTGAGTCAAGCTCACTCATATACATATTCTAAATAAATTCATGGCACATCCAGTGCAGCAGCAAATTAAATGAAATAGGCTGTGTCCAAGGAATGAAAAGATTNAAGCATTTTATCATGTTCTGAAAGTAAAGGAAAAAAACCTTTGATAAAAATTCAACCCTAGTTCATGCTAGTAACTTTTAGCAAACATACTAGAATGGAATTTCCATATTGTGAGGTCAGGAGCACACATATGTAAGGATGAAATGTTAAGACATTCCCAGTATGGTCAGAATAGGACAGGGAAGTGTGATACCATTTCTACTATTCAAACCCAGACTGTATTGCATAACCAGTATATAGCCATATGTAGCAATACCAAAATAAGAGTGATGGATTGTGAAAAGAGATAATAAGATCCCCTAATTAAAACCTCCAAAGAAATTGGCTGTCCAGTATTTAAATGTATAAGGAACTTCAGGAAGCTGACGTAGATCACTACAGCAAAATCAGAAGTCGGGGCACCTGGGTGGCTCAGTCAGTTAAGCATCCAGCTCTTGATCCCAAGGGTGGTAGTTTTAAGCCCCCCATCTGGCTCTTCACTTAAAGAGTGGAGCCTACTTGGGATTCTCTTGCTCTCCCTTGCCCTGCCCCTCCCCCTTTCACTCTTAAATAAATAAATAAAAAAATCATAAGTCTAGCCATACAAAATAAATAGCAGATTCTGTTAATGGAAAATATACCCTTCAAAACAGTAGCAGTAGCCAAACTATACCTAAAAAAAAAAAGAACTAGGAAATATATACATGATCTTTATGGAAGCAAATATTAAAAAAAAATTAACAGACTTAGGTAAAAGAGCAATGGAGCAATATACCATGCTTATTTATGGTGATATCTATTTATCCTACAGATGTCAATTCTTCTTATTTACAGATTTCTGCCTTACCTGGTGGATCTGGCCTCCAGTTAGCAGAAGAGAGGTATCCTGGCATCAACAAGGAGCCAAGGTATGACACTGAACGAGGACTGCAGGTAGAACCTACCAGAAAAGAGGGGGCAACAAAGAGGTTNCACATCCCCCTTCAACCCACCCTCCACCTCCCTCCTACTCACCCCTCCTTCCGCTGTCATTCTTGGAAGATCCCAGTCATAAGTGCTATGCTCTGCTCCCGCCTTACTTGCTACTGGGGGTTCTGATGGAAATGAAAGGCTTGGTCTAAGATGCCCTTAGTAAACTCACCAGAGGAAGAAGTCCCAGGCCCTCCCTGTCAGGAGTCAGGAAAGACCCATGTCTGAGTTCACTATAATTCCCCCGCCACCAGAACTGGGGGGAGGCCCACCCCACAGAAACCTACCGGAGCTTTTATGCTAGGGAGCCCATGTGGGCGTGGCCGGATGTGCTCCCCCGGATTTCCGGTACACACTGCTCATATGGAATTCGAGGCCTCGTCTGAGAGGTGTGGTCTCACCAGCAGCAGAGGGAGGAGGCCCACGATCCGGCAGGTGTCAAGGTGAGTAACTTGTTAGAACTGAAGGGATGCACTCCTTTCAGAACCTAGGTGCCCCAAAGAGCACCCGTTCTCCTCTATACCCCACCCCCACTGCCACCAACTCGTGGCACGAGCTCATAGAACTAACATCCCCTTACTTTCGCATTAGGAGCATTTGGGATGGGAGGACTATACCTGAAGGGGCAGTTCCAAGTCGGCAGAGGGAGATTTCAAAGGACTAATTAGGAGTCATGTTTAGCATTCTGAATTAGAATGGAGGCTACAAGCCCCTACAGAAGAGTGGAGACCCACAGAGTTCTGCTCGCCTGTGTTTTGTGTGTTCCTAACATAGTAACCACAAAACAGTAAGCGGAGGCAGGTTTTCTCAGAGCGCAGGTAGAATATCCCTACTAATGCACCCCATCTTTTCCTCCATATTCTAGGGTGACCTCTTGATCAGCCTAACTGCTCGCACAACTGCCTGCCATCACCATGCCTAGAGGTCAGAAGAGTAAGCTCCGTGCCCGTGAGAGACGCCGCCAGGCCCGTGGTGAGACCCCGGGCCTGGAGAGCACGGAGGCTACTGCAGCAGCAGCAGCAGCAGCAGCAGAGGAGCGCCCCTCCCCTGCCTGGCCTCTTTCTGGGGATGGAGCTCAGAATATGCCTGCCACTGCGACACCCAGAAGTCCTCGGGCAGCCCACAGGAGCCCGTCTCCCGCCAGTGCTGGTGCAGCTGTTTCATGCCCCGATTCAGATGACAGTGACAAAAGCCAAGATGAGGAAAGCCAACGATCCTCTAAGGGCAATGAGTTCTTATGCAGAGATCCATTAAACAAGAAGGTGGTTTTGTTGGTGCAGTTCCTGCTGCAGAAGTATCAGAAGAAAGAGCCAGTTACCAAGGCAGACATACTGAAGTGTGTCATCAGAAAGTACAGGTGTCATTTCAATGAGATCCTCAAGAGAGCCTCTGAGCACATGGAGCTGGCCTTTGGTATTGATGTGAAGGAAGTGGATCCCATCCGGCACTGCTATGCCCTCCTCAGCAAACTAGACCTCAGCGTCGATGGAACGACACTTGAAGGAGAGAACATGCCCAAGACTGGCATCCTGATGATCGTGCTGGGTGTGATCTTCATGAAAGGCAACTGTGCCCGGGAGGAGGAGGTCTGGGAAGTCCTGAATATGATGGGCGTATATTCTGATAAGAAGCATTTCATCTATGGGGAGCCCAAGAAGATCATCACTGAAGATTTGGTGCAGCTCAGGTACCTGGAGTACCGGCAGGTGCCCGGCAGCGACCCCCCGAGCTATGAGTTCCTGTGGGGCCCCCGAGCCCACGCCGACATCAGCAAGATGAAGATCCTAGAGTTTTTGGCCAAGGTCCACGATACCGTCCCCAGTGCCTTCCCGCTTCATTATGCAGAGGCTCTGCGAGATGAGGAAGAGAGAGCCCAAGCCGCGGCCAGGGCAGCCTCTACTGCCAAGGCCAGTGCACGTTCCCAGGCCATATCTGGCCACCCTTCTCCCTAGAGAGGGCTGAGGAAGATTCTTTGCTTTGTGTTTGATGAGGTCTGCCAACCTTTTAAGTAATGAGNCGCCGAGACCAGCAAGATGAAAGTCCTGGAGTTTTTGGCCAAGATCCATGATACCGTCCCTAGTGCCTTCCCAGCCTGGTATGAAGAGGCTTTGCAAGATGAAGAAGAGCGAGCCCAAGCCCGAGCTGCAGCCAGGGCTCGTATCACTGCCATGGCCAGTGCACGTGCCAGGGCCATGGCCACCTGCTCATCCCACACTAAGTGAAGTCTCAGGCTGGTCCAAAAGGTATGTCACCACTCTAACAGTGGAGGGGCAGGGTGGGGCCAGAGAAGTGTGTATCATCTGTGTTCCTGCTGTATGTGGATAACGTGGAATTTTGCTGCTTTTTTTTTTTTCTGGTTGTATTTCAGATGCTGAAGTTTGAAGCAGTTTGTTTTTTTTGTGGAAGAAAAACGCAGTCAGCATTCTAAGTAATGGATGGCAATGGCCAGGGTGGGTCTGGAAGGAACACAGTGAATATCATCTTGGTGTTCTTGTTCTATATGGTAAACTTAAGAGTTCTCTTTTTAGAAATCTCTTTTCTTTCTTTTTTTTCTCTTTCTTTCTTTCACTCTTTCTTTTTGTTATATTTCAAATGTTATTTCTTTAATAGAGAGGTTACATAATTTTCAAATCTAAATTAATTAATGATTTTGGTTGCATATTTGTTGCTGTTTAATAGGCTTAAGAGCAGGAGTTACATTGTTTAGGAAAACACATTGGGAAACCTTTCATGCTTACCAAAAAAACCCAGTAAAACATGGTATTGTCACAGGCATTTCCTTGGAAATGCAAAAAAACTTTAGCAGTAAAATTACTAGGATCAAAAAATGAGGGGGATAGAAGTGAAAGCTATTTCGTTCTTGGTTTTCCATATACATTTTAGCCTGCTGTTCTGTAAGAATACAAGATGCATGCATGGATTTACTTAGCTTATTAAAGAATGTAGGAGAAATAAAAAGTTGAACACTAGAACTCATGCTTGCTGGCTCATTTATTTTCTAAATTCTAATTGAGCGTCTGCTCTTTGAAAGTCACAATGTTAGAAATGGGGAAGCTGGGATATAAATGTAACACTCCTGTCCTTAGAATTTTACAGTCCTTGAACAGTAATCATATGTGGAAGATGGTGAAAGACCCTCTAAGACCTAAAGGACCACTAAGAAGAAGTAAAGAGGTAAAGAGGAAGGGAGGGGGCTGGGAGGAGTGGGAGGCGGGGGGATGTCTATCTAAGAGCGGCAAGACACACATTCCCTGAGGAAAGGCAGTTTGGGGATTCAGGAAACTATGAGTTCCTTGATTAGGAACTAGGCTCTTAATTTAAGCTGCATGGTGGGCCACACAGGAGACTGTGGGACTGGTGAGTGGGGGCCAGACAGACCAATGGTTTCTCGGTGTTGAAGGACAAATCCAGGAATGCAAACCTGCTGTTGAGTCACTTTGGTATCATCAGCATAGCAGAGGAAAACCTCCTCAGCAGGCAGAAATGGAAGGTAGCCTGTGTTCGTGTCCATGGGCAGTTGCACAGGCAGCACAACCTAATTGTTTCCGGCACAGCATCTCCCAGGAATATCTAATCAGGGTGATAGTACTTTGAGGTGGCATGCTGAGAGCTTACTCTGTTGGCTGTCTTTGCTCTGAACTGGTGGGTAAGCAGGTCCCAGTGCATTTAAATTGCATTTTTATTAGATTATCAGGAGTATGATTTTGCACATTCTAAGGGAGGATGAGGTTTTTGGTGATGGTGGAGTTAAGTAACTCATCCTGAACCAGGGAAAATTTTCTTTAGTTGTACTTGCTAAGCAGCATTATGGGTGAATTTGGTGTTCTTTGCCCCAGAAAACTGCATATTCTTTGATAACTCACGAATCTAAAACTGTCATAAAAATAAAAATAAATAAAATAGGGACACCTGGGTGGCTCAGTTGGTTAAGCGTCTAACCTCAGCTCAGGTCATGATCTCACAGTTCTGTGAGTTCGAGCCCCACATTGGGCTATGTGACAGTGCAGAGCCAGCTTGGGATCCTCTGTCTCCCTCGCTCTCTGCCCCTCCCCTGCTTCCTCTTTCTCTCTCTGTCTCAAAAATAAATAAACATTTAAATAAATAAATCTCCCCAGGGGGAGGGTGCTATTGTCTGCAGTTAAAAAAAATCAAGTGCCGTGATAAACACCATTCACTGAAGACCTACTATTCTCCAATTGCTCTGCCAAGTGCTTCCTAACCGTTATATTTATTCCAACAGCCCTACAAGATAGGGCTTATCAGACATAGTTTGCAGATGAAGAACTTGTAATTTTCTCAAGTTCACATGGCTGATAACTGGCAGAGCCGTCACTAGATCCCTGGTCAAATTTGTCTGGAGCCCATACTTTTCGACTCCTCCAACCTGAGGCAACCTTCCCTCTCTCTTTTTATTGCTCTCACTATTCCGAGATGTATCACAGGTAATTAAAACCAAGGCTCTCTAGCCCAAGTGCTAAAAGCAGCCCTCATGAAGGAAGGTGAATATGAGAGTAGCACAGTTGGGGTACTGTTTGTAGGCTTCGTTCACTGAGACGCGTCTTGTCCCAGCCCTTTCCTGCATTACAGCCCCTGGCTCCGGAGCACTCCCCAGTGTGACCTGCTGTCTGATTTGGAGCCTCCTTTGCTGACCAGCTCTTCACTGTGTCTGCGGGACGGTGCACCCAGCTGCCTGTGATGCAGACAGTCCTCAATCGCCTGCCCTCCCCCTTAGAGCCTCCCACCTCTCTGCAGCTGTACCCTGGAGGTCCCATCCCTCAGTGGAAGCATAGAGCGAGGAGTCTGCACACCTGATGGCTATACCACTGCCACCCAGCCCTACAGCAGTATGTTCCAAATGTGTTCCAGTGTGTTCCAAATGAGCTGGTGAATAGAGTCCTATTTCTTACAGAATGTACTGGTTCTTAGGATTTAACTAAAGTTAGATGGCGGGGGTGGGGGTGGTGTAAATGACACAGATATTGTCAGTAGGGTTTTGCAGGAGTGGCCACTGAACACATACACATACACCAGTGACTAAGCTTACCCAGCTGGTCTGTAATCAAAGCCTCTCGTGTAATGTTTTAACCATGCCAATCACCCTGCAGCAAACATCTACTGACGCTGAGTTTCTCAGAACCTAGAGTTCTTCTGAAAGGGGGAAAAATGTTTCTTGACAGACACACTAACTTTGGACAGGAAATACTGAAATAATTGGCCCTCTTTCTGCTGCCTCTTACCTCAGTACTTGCCCCAGAGGAAAATGCTTCACTGTCTTTGTGCCTAATGGCACCCGTAAAACTGTCCTGCACATTTAGTCTCGCTGAGGGTTGCCTAGACTCACAAGTTAAAGTTTTGACCATGCTTCAATAGAAAGAGAGCATTCTCATCCTACAGAGATTCTAGAATTCATTTAAACGGTGAGTGCACAGAAGTGCCAGTGAGTGAAAAAGGTGAGCCCTCCTTACTGAGATTTTACAGGATCCTTTTGAAAATTAAATGTGGTCCAGTATTTGAAAGAACGTGCCACATAGCAGGATTGGAAAAATTTGCAGAATTGCAAGGCAAACTGGCCTCCTTAGAAACTCCAAGAAGAGCGTTGTTTTCACAACAAATTCTAATAATTGCTCTTTGTCTCTTTGTTGAGCATCTACTAAGTTCCAGTTTATGGGAAAGGCTGCAAGTGCTCATGAACATCATGTCTTGCTCTTCTTCCTGGGCTGACAGGGAGACTACATTCCCACCCTCCTCAGGGAGAGTCACGTGACTACTGTTGACACTGAAATAGGAACAGTAATGGTGTTTGTCATCTTCAGGCCGAGGTATTTGAGAGCCAGTATGTCTCATCCATGCTTTCTGTTTTATTCAGCAGCCAACCTTGAGACCCTTATTGAGAAGTGGAATGATAGGAGCAGCCTGGACACCTGCCAACTCACATCAGAGTTTATGTGCATGAGAAACAAACTTTTGTTGTTGCTGTGGTTTTTAATTTTATTTATTTATTATTAATTGTTAATGTTTATTTATTTTGGAGAGAGAGAGAGAGCATGAGCAGCGGAGAGGCAGAGAGAGAGAGGGAGGCACAGAATCCGAGTCAGGCTCCAGGCTCCAAGCTGTCAGCACAGAGCCCCATGCAGGGCTCGAACTTACAAACTGCGAGATCATGACCTAAGCCAAAGTCAGACGCTTAACTGAGTGAGCCACCCAGGCGCCCCTAATTTTATTAATTTTTTAATGTTTATTTATTTTTGAGAGAGAATGTACATGTGTGGGAGGGTCAGCGAAGGGGGGAACAAGAGGATCCAGAGCCGGCTCTCTGCTGACAGCAGAGAGACCAATGCAGGGCTGGAACTCACGAACTGACCCGTGAGATCATGACCCGAGCCGAAGTCAGTTCCGACTGAGCCACCCAGGCGCCCCCAGAACTTTGTTGCTTTAAGCCTTGGCAGGCTTACTGTTCTATCACCTGTCAGTTTATCTGATTAATCACATCTGTGATTAATGCATGGCTACTATCTTCGTGGTTAGGTGTATTTAAATATTTTAATAATAAAGATAACTTTAAGGCATTATATAACAAAGATAATAGTACATATGTTCTTGTGAAAAATTTTGACAATACAGATAATTACAATATCCTCCTTCCTCAGAATTCAGCCCCTTTTTCAGAGACAATCACAGTTAACAGTCTGATGAGGGTCATGTTACAGTTGATCTGAGACTTTTTCATGTGAAGATGTGCTATAAAAATACATGGAATTTTTAAGATTTGCAATGAACAGTGTACACATTGTTCTGCCTCTTGACTTTGACTTAATAAAATGAATGCAAGATATTTCTGTGAGAGCAGATACAGATCTATCACTGTCTTTTAACTACTCTCTAGAATTATTTTTTCTTTCTTGTTTTTATTTTTTTAATTTACATCTTTCTTGTTTTTATTTATTTTTTAATTTACATCCAAGTGAGTTGGCATATAGTGCAACAATGATTTCAGGAGTAGATTGCTTAATGCCCCTTACCCATTTGGCCCATCCCCCCTCCCATGACCCCTCCAGTAACCCTCTGTTCTCCATATTTAAGAGTCTCTTATGTTTTTGTCCCCCTCCCTGTTTTTATATTATTTTTGTTTCCCTTCCCTTATGTTCATCTGTTTTGTATTTTAAAGTCCTCATATGAGTGAAGTCATATGATATTTGTCTTTCTCTAATTTCACATAGCATAATACCCTCTAGTTTTCTTTTAAAATAGGTTTATTGGGGGGTACCTGGGTGGCTCAGTCAATTAAGTGTCCAACTTCGGCTCATGTCATGATCTCATGGTTCGTGGGTTTGAGCCCCACATCAGGCTCTGTGCTGACAGCTCAGAGTCTGGAGTCGGCTTCAATTTCTGTGTCTTTCTCTCTATCTGCCTCTCCCCAGCTTGCACTCTGTCTGTCTCTGTCTCTCTTTCAAAAATACACACACATTAAAAAACTAATAAAATAGGTTTACTGGGATATATTATACAAAAAACAGCTCATACTTAATATGTACGGTTTGATCAGTTTGGACATATGTATACATCTGTGAGATCATCATCATGATCAATGCAGTAGACATATCTATCACCTCCAAAACGTTCCTTGTGTCCCTTTTCTTTTTTTCCTAAAAGCACTTCACAGGAAATCTCTCAAAATGTTAAGTGCATGATCCAGTACTATTAACTGTAGCTACAATGTTTGTTGTACACCACATCTTTATAACTAATTCAGCCTGAATATCTGAAACTTTCTATCCATAGAACAACTCCCTATTTACTACCTTTTCTCTTGGTCCCTGGTAACCACAGTTGTATTTTATGATTCTACAAGTATGATGATTTCAGGTACCTCGTATAAGTGGAACCATGCAGGATTTGTCCTTCTGTGGCTGGCTTATTTCACTTAGCATAATGTCCTTCAGGCTTACCTATGTTGTTGCAAATGGCAGGATTTCCTATTTATTTATTTATTTATTTATTTGCTTTTTAAAATGTTTATTTTGAGTGTGCACGTGAGAGAGTGTGCTAGAGAAAGCACATGAGTGAACAGGAGAGAGTCAGAAAGAGAGGAGGAGAGGGACTCCCAAGCAGGCTCTGTGCTGTCGGTATAGAGCCTGACTCGGGGCTCCATCTTACAAACCACACCATGAGATCCTGACCTGAGCTGAAATCAAGAGTTGGATGCATAACCAACTGAGCCACCCAGGTGCCCCAGGATTTCCCCTTTAAAGCAGGATAATAATGGGGCACCTGGGTGGCTCAGTCGGCTAAGCGGCCAACTTCAGCTCAGGTCATGATCTCACAGTTCATGGATTCGAGCCCAGCATCCGTCTCTGTGCTGACAGCTGAGAGCCTGGAGCCTGCTTTGGATTCTGTGTGTGTCTCTCTCTCTCTCTCTCCCTCCCCTGCTCATACTGTGTCTCTCTCTCTCAAAAATCAATAAACATTTTCTAAAAATTTAGGAGGCAAGATGGCGGAGAATTAGGGAGCTCTGTACATTTTGTTCACCCCCATCTCTCAAACAAGAGAAGGCCTGAAACCATAGGACACTGAACCGCAGGACTCTGGGAGGAAAAGAGACAGAGTCCACTAAGAAGACAACATCATAGGTGAGTGAGTGTGAACTGGGGAAGATGAAAATGGGGCTGGGACCTAGAGACATGGAGGGAGGGGAGAGAATCCTCTTCACAGGGAGCCACAGAGAGTCAAGGGGAAGAGAAAGAGTGACTGAAACTGCTCATTGAACTGTCCCTGGAGAAGAGAAAAACCTTGGCTCGGGTTGGAGAGTGATCTCTTTCTAGCTGTGGTACTGACTGAGCTGGGTGCCCGGTCCCAGGCTGCACCAGGAGAAACTGCTCCACTGCTCTCCCGGTTCGATTCCTAGCTGGGAAGCAGCCTCGCCTGTGGAATTATATTTCATGCGGTATCAATGAAGCACACAGACTAAGGTCTGGAAATGAGGCAGGGCTTGGAACATAGAACATGACCCACCTTGGCTACGTCTGCAGCACAAGGAGATGGGACCCAAAAGAGTGATTTGTAACACTTGGTTCGAGAAGGGACTAGGGCACTGCCATTTTTCTCCCTACAACCACCGAGGCAGGACCTCAGGGAGCGGCCCGTGGGACTGCAGTGGAGGCTAAGACCTGCCTACACCAAAATATGCCCTTCCCCACTATAGAGCTGCTTTTTTTTCTTCTTTTTTTTTTTTTTTTAGCCAGAGCCTGGGGCAAGACCAACATGGATGCACTGCCGTGATTGATTCTAGATCAATTCCTTCTATTCAGATATATTTTCCCTGGTCTCATATGTATCCCTCCCCTCTGTTGGACAGGGCACTCTGGTCATTGGTTTGCTTAAACAGTCACATTTAATCCATTCTCTAGATGTATATTCTACACCTCCACTGCTACCTTTCCCTCTCTCTCTCTCTCCCTCTCCCTGGAGTAATCAGACTGTATAGTTTCTCTAACATTATCTTCGTTTCTTTCTCCTCGCCTCCTACCATATTCTCCTCTTTCTCTCTGAATTAAGCCTTTTAGTCTCTCTGCCTGGTCATTGTCCAATTTCGCTTCCTCCCTGCCCTGACATTTCTCTCTTTGCATATGCTCTTCCATCAGCACTGCATACATCCTGCTCTTTATTTGTGGCTGGGAATTCTGGTTTTATGCATTTAGACTGTCCTTTGTCTTTTGGGGTTTTCGTTTCTTTTCTTTTTTTTTCTTTTTCATTTTCCCTTTTGGTTTGCTTCCTTGTTGGATTTGTCTGTGTGTTTTTCTGCCTTTGTTCCCTGTGTGTTTGTCTCTCTGTTTTCCTTTCCAGGGCTACCTCAAGAAACCAGCCAAAGTACACATGGTGGAGAGTCCCAAATACCACTATGAGTAGGGAAATAAAATAACCAAAGTCTGCATCAGGAGTGCTGATGCATAGGGGCACATGTGCCTCAATGTTCATAGCAGCACTCTAAACAATAGCCAAAACAGGGGAAGATGTCCATCAACTGACTAATGGATCAAGAAGATGTGGTTTATCTATACGATGGAATACTACATGGCAATGAGAAAGAATAAAATCTGGCCATATGTAGCAACATGGATGGAATGTGAGGGTGTTATGCTGAGCGAAATAAGTCAGGCACAGAAGGACACATACTATATGTTTGCACGTGTAGGAGGATTAGGAGGAACTTAACAGAGGGCCATGGGGGAGGGGAAGGGGAAAAATAGTTGGGGAGAGGGGGGGAGGTAAACCATGAGAGACTCTTGAATGCTGATAACAAACAGGGCTGTTGAGGATAGGGGAGAGGGGAAGGGGGGTTGATGGGCACAGAGGAGGGCACTTGTTGGGATGAGCACTGGGTGTTATATAGAAACCAACCTGACAATAACCTATGAAAGAAAAAAAAATTTAAATAAAATAAAGGAGGGTAATACTCTACTGTGTTGATGCAAAATGAACATAGCTCTTTGTTTTTTGTTTTTTTTTTCAATTTTAAAGGAACAGAGTTTTATTTGAGCCCCAGCTTGGACTGCTGCCCTGCATACACAGTCTACACAAAGAAGAGATCATTCCAGGGAAGGAACATTTGGTGCAGGGTTATAAATGTTTGTTTGTTTGTTTACATACTTATACATCATCATGAAAAAGTACATTATAGAAAGTTATGGACTTTACCTTATGTTTTTAGTATGTGCAAGGCNTTAGGTTATTTCCATAACTTGGCTATTGTGAATAATGCTACAAGGAGCTTAAGAATGTAGATAGCTCTTTGAGATTCTGATTTCCATTCTTTTGAGTCTACATACCCAGGAAGGAGATTGCTGGATCATATGATAGTTCTAGTTTTAACTTTTTGAGGAACTTTCATGCTGTTTTCTATAGCAGCTTACCATTTTACATTCATACCAACTGTGTGCAAGGGTCCGATTCCACCACATTNATAAAAATAGTCCTTAAACACAAAAAGGGTTCCAGTTTTTCCATATCCTTATCAATTCTTGTTATCTTTTGTTGTTTAATAATAACCATCCTAATTGGTATGAGATGATATTTCATTGTGGTTTTGATTTGAATTTCCTTCATAATTAGTGATGTTGAGTATCTTTTCTTGACCTTTTGGCCTCTTAAAGGAGAGATCGTCAGGAAGAAAATAGGAGAATCAGGGCATTGCAAGTCTTGATTACACAAAGACATTAATCATAGCAACTCAAACCATCATGTTCCAAGCCTTCCCCCAAAAAGAAAGAACAGGTAAGGATCATCCTATTTATGTTTGTGCAATAATTAATTTAACCATTCTCCTCCTAACAGACATATAAATTGTTTCCCATTTGTTACTACAATTAACAGGACTGAAATCAACATCTTGAACATGAAATCTTGGGCAAATGTGCATGCTTTCTCATAGGAAAGAGGTAGCAAAGTATAAGCTTGATTAACACAAGTGAGTGTAAAATTGTACCTCTCATAGGAAAGAGGTAGCAAAGTATAAGCTTGATTAATGCAAGTGAGTGTAAAATTCAGCACAAGTAGTGCTGAACTTCTGTTCCAGAAATGCCATACCACTTCATAGTCTGGCCACTTAAGGTGTGTGAATGCCTTACATCCTCAGAGGCATTTTATTTCCTCATACTTTGAAATTTTGGTCAAACTTGGGGATAAAAGAGAGTGTCTCGTTATTGTTCTACTTCCTTTTTTCCCAAACAGGTTTAATATAAAACTCAGTTATGGGATTTGTGCGTTAATGTCTTGAGAGCCTAGATTTTTCTAGGCATACTTTATATTTTGAAATACCAGTAAAACATTCCTCCTTCACTCTGAAAAGCAAGAACTTAACAGAATGATGAGTTGCTGAGCCATGGAGCCAGACAGGAAACTCTCAGGTAGTGAAGGTCAGAGGTCAGAGCAATTGCCTGTGTCCATCAGAGAGAGACCACATATAAAACTTCATCTGGAGAGCCCAGGGCAGGCTGGCGGTCACCATTTTGGATCTAGAGTTGAGCTGAAGGTGCACAAAGAACTGTAAGGAGGAGAGGTGGGAAATCTGTGTAGAGGGTCCAGGAACTTCTGTTAATTGGTTTGGCAAATCTCTGAATTGCCACCACTAGCTGAAGTTGTGAGGTGGTTTCAATGGGCAGGTCTACTGGGTGAAAGGACTAAAGGGATGCCAGACACCTCCCACCCCCGCCACTGAAGTCTCTGGCCCAAAGTCAGGCAGAATATGGGTGGCTTCGCCACATCACCCAGTGATGCTGCACATGCTGGCTCCCGGGAGGGCTGTCTCTAGGCTACTGCAGTGGCCCACTGCAGCCTTGCCAGTGCTGCAGTCTGGGTGCAGTGCTGATGGTGGCAGGGCAGTGGCATTTCTTCCCGTGTGCGGTGCCCTGCCCACTGAGTTGGGGACAGCATGAGTGGGCAGGTTTGATAAGTGCTGACAGTTGAGACAGGCCAGGAGTAGCAGTGAACAGTGGAAGGTGCCTACCACTGTGAGGAGGTGGAAATTGAGGGGATGTATTCTTAGACCAGTTGCCTGCCTGATTAAGGGCTGAGTGTGGACATGTCTGGAAAAGATGATCCAGATGGTATCTCCAACTCCGTGTCCTCCGAGGTTCCTGAGTTCCTGGCACCAGGGGCCAGATGCCCTATGGCTGTATTTGGTGGCCACCAGGTATTTCCTAGGGTAAGAGGTTGACTCAGAATGCAGACATTAGTATGGTGGATGGAGACTTTGTCACGTTGGCATGGTTTATTAAATTGACCATGGATGACAGGGATACGTGGAGTCCAGAGCTCTATCTTTATGGTTGTAATAACCTAGAGCTGATGAACTTGAAAAAAAAAATCGTTGCTAGCGGTCCCCAGGTTATCACATGATCTGTAGCACAGTGTAAATCACTACTCACTGGTATAGTGTGGGGAGGATTTGTGTGTCTAAGAAAGTTGCATATCTCGCCTAAGTGGCAACTGAGTGAGAGTAATGTACAGTGAAGGGGACAAGAAATTAAGTTTACTTCCCTGTATTAGAAATTTAATAGAAGTTGTATATTCTCTCGTTAGCAGGTTTTTCCCCTTTTATTTGTGACTGCTGCTTCATCTTTTCCCCCAGCCACAACACACATTATTCCTTGAGTTTCCTTCCACATTTGCATAAGTCTCATATCCACAGTCTTTATATAGCTCTGCATTTTATTTTCAATCACTGCATCTATCAGAAGCATATTATTATCACTTGGCCCAATCAACTCCAATAGACCCCAGAAATTTTAATGGCAGAAAACTGGACACTGGTGGACACAAATAATTGTACAAGTTACAGCCTCCCTATTTAAAATCTTTTATTTTGAAATAATATAAGACTTACATAAAAATTGTAAAACTAGCGCAGAGAGTTCCTGTGGCTCTTAGAACCAAGTTCAGCCAAACAAATCTGTTTACATTGTGATAGTTCATTTACCAGAACTCATAAATTGACATTGATAGAGTAGTATTTAACCACAGTCAAATCTGGATTTCCCGAGACTCCAACAGGCAATCGCTGCTTTTTGTTAGGTTTTGTTCTCTTTGGCATATAACTAAAGACACTTTTTTTTCACTTGTATAAATCTATAGGAATTCTACCAGAATACAGACACAGAAATTTCCAGAAACCCAAAGAAATTCCCTCTGTTCCTTCTTTTTGGGGGTTTATTTTATTTCTATTTTTTCATCATGGTAAGTATGCTCTTTAATCCCCATCCTCTATTTCACCCATCCCCCCAGCCACCTCCCCTCTGGGAACGATGTTTGTTCTCTATGGTTAAGAGTCTGTTTCTTTGGTGTGTCTTTTTTCCTTTTTTGTTTGTTTCTAAATTCCACATGCATGAGCTCATAGGGCATTTTTCTTTCTCTGACTCATTTCACTTAGCATGATACTCTAGCTCCATCTGTGTTATTACAGATGCAGGATTTCATTCCTTTTTATGGCTGAATAATATTCCTGTGTGTGTGCGTGTGTATCCCACATCTTTATCCATTCGTCAATCAGTGGACACTTGGGCTGCTTCTGTAGTTTGGCTCTTGTAAATAATGCCTCAGTAAACATTGTGGTGCACATATCCCTTTGAATTAATGTATTTGTATTATGGGGGTGAATACCCAGTAGTGTGGTTATTGGACCATAGGTTAGTTCTGTTTTTAGTGTTCCTTCTTTATAATCACATCAATGTAATCCTTGGCCACTGCTGACCTATTCTGTGTTAGTATCATTTTTGGGGGGAAATGTTAGACAAATGGAATTAAAGATTACATAATTTTATGAAATGAGCTTTTTCAGGTGGCATAATGTACTTGAGATATACCCAAGTTGTGAGGATAAATACTATTTCCCTTTTGCTTGCTGAATAGGATTCCCAGTACAACAGTTTATCCTTTTAGCCATTGGAGGAGACTGGAGTTCTCTCTAGTTGGGGCTATTACAGATACAGTTTTTATGTTCATTTGTGTATGGCGTCTTGTGTGAACATTTATTTTTATTTCTCTAGGGTCAAGTTTCAGAAAGGGCTTGTTCTGTCATACAGTAAGTATATGTTTACATTTTTCTTTAATATTCATTTATTTTTGAGAGACAGAACGTGAGCAGAAGAGGGGCAGAGAGAGACAGAGACACAAAATCTGAGGCCAACTCCATGCTCCAAGCTGTCAGTACAGAGCCCGACATGGGGCTCGATATCATGAACCACGAGATCATGACCTGAGCCAAAGTTGGTAGCTTATTTGACTGAACCACCCAGGTGCCCCAGTGTATGTTTAACTTTATAAGAAACTAGTAAATTGATTTCCAGAGAGCATTTTACTTTCTCACCATCAGTGAATGACAGATCTAGTTGTTTCATATCCTCATCAGCACTTGAGATTTTCAGTAATTTCTATTTTACCTATTCAAGTAGGTACGTAGTAATAGGTCATTGTGGCTTACAATTACATTATACCAATGGATAATGATGTATTTTTTCATCTCCTTTATAATCCATATATTCTCTCTGATGAATGGTGTGTTTAAGCCTTATGCTCATTTTTTGAAGTTTATTTATTCATTTTGTGAGAGAGCAAGCCACAGGAGAGGGGTGGAGAGAGATGGAAAGAGAGAATCCCTAGCAGGCTCCTCACTGTCAGTGCAGAGCCCAAAGCAGGGCTCAAACTCACAAACTGTGAGATCATGACCTGAGCTAAAACCAAGAGCCAGATGCATAACCGACTGAGCCACTCAGGCACCTCACTGCTAAATATAGAGACGTTTTGGGGGTGGGTAGGTGGAGATGGGTGGGGAGGATACCAGTATTTGATCATGTAGGTGATTTGCAAATACTTTCCCCTAGTATGTGGTGGAGGTGAGCTGTGTGTCTTACAGACACTCGGTTCTATAGCCTGCAGTAAATTCATATACCAACATCAATGGAGGAAAACTTTTAACATTCTGCCCTTGTGTCTGCCCAGTGTGTCCTGGGACAAACAGTTCCAAATGCTTCATTGTGTGAATGTGGGACAGCACCAGAGACCACTGGTATCAGCATCCATGGGGTTATATAAAGACAGCAGCTCTGAAACCTCCTTAGAGGTAAGTATGGGCCTTTATTATTATTTTAATATAGTGTAAATCACAGTAAGGCTAGTATTTTTTCAGCAAACTTGTGAGATGGTGCATAGATGAATATGCACGCATTCTCACAAACACACAAGATTGATAGATAGGCTAGTCTTTTGCCTTGACTTCAAAGAAGTGTACTCTACGGAGCACTTCTATGGCTTTGTCAGCAAGGCCTGTGAGGCCTGTGAGCCTGTTAGGCTGTGAGGAAGCATTTCTTCTCCGTGAGCCCCGGAAGCTAACGACCAGAGGTCTGGTGTAGCAAAAGTGCCTGGGGGTACTGCCCAGTGTAGGCCAGAGAGCCACCATGCTCTGAGCTCCTGGGGGGGCCCGAGAGCCCATGGGGAGACCGGAAAGAGTCAAGTCCTGGAGGTTTCAGAAAGGTCACTTAGAATGTCCACTGTTCTTTCCCATAGCAATATGAGGGGGCTTTCCACAGCGAGGGACAGAGCAAGAGGGGACTGGAGCAAGAGCCAGCTGGCGTCTTTAGTTTTGTAGTGTGTGGTGGAACACTGCAGTCTCGGGGTTCCCTTTCCCTTCTCCACCCTCAGAGGCGACTCTGCTCTCCTTTCCCATCTTTTCTTTCCCCCGCCTTCCCTTCCCATTTCCCACTCACCCGCCATGGTATCCAGTCCCATCCTTCTCTTCCCTTCCTGTCGCCACTTACACGGTTCCTTTTCTTCCCTTCTTTACACACACTGTACTCTGCCTTTTCGTCTCTTCCCTCCCCCCACACAGTGCACACTCCCTTTCCTTCTCTCCCTGCACACACGCAACCCTCCTAAACTGCCTCCTCTCCCCACAAACTACCCTGTCCCATTCCCTCTATTCTCTTCCCTTCTTTTTTCCCACAGGCGCACGACACTATCCTCTCCCTTCCCATGTCCACACACATCACTTCCTGTCTCTTTCCCTTCAATATGCACAGCCCACACTATCTTCCCCTTCCCCCAACCCCCTCTGCACTCTCACACACAACTGTGCTGTCATTTCCCCTTCCGTTCCCTCCATCCCCACACTAAGCTCTTCTCTCCCTCCCCTTTCCCCTCCCACACACTACCCAGTCCCTCCCATACCCTTCCTTTACACCCTGTCCCATGCTATGCTCTCCCTTGCCACCTCTACGCACTACAGTATCCTCTCTGTTCGCTTCTTTTACCTTCCTTTGTTCCCCACACACATACTCTCACTGGCCTTCCCATCTTTTCTCCGCATCCACCCGCACATACACACTACACTGTTCTTTTCCTTTACTTCCTTTCCATTCTCCACACGTGAACTATGACACTGTGCTATTCCTTCCCTCTCGTGGTACCTTCCCTTCTGTTCTACACACAGACACTATACTCTAGCTTTCCTTCCCTTCTTCACAACACACACTCCCCACTTCTCCGTCCCTTCTCTGAGCAGACACACACAACCCTACTTTCCCTTTTTTCCCTTACCCAGACTACACTATCCCTGCCCCCCACCGACTGTGCATTCCATGCTCTCCCCTTTCATTTGCACACATACATTTTCTACAAACACATACACAATGCTACCCCATCCATTCTCTTCCCTCACCTTCTGTTCTCCCTTCTCGCACCCATCACATATACTATACACTAACTTTCCTTACCACCCTCCCCCACCACACGTACAGTATCTCCTGCCTTCCCTACTCTATGCACACACATTACACTCTCCCTTCCCTTCTCCACACAGAAATACTAGATTATACTGTAGTTTCATGTTTTCCCTTCCCTCCCCCTCAACACTACAGTGTCCCTTTCAGCACACAAACAAGACTACCTCTCTTCATCTCTCCTGCCATTCTCTTTATGGTCTGTGTGTTGTTATGCAGAAGATGTTCAGTCAACTCTTAGTTCTTTGGAAGGAACTGTTCCATAATTAGGTGTAGATTTGGTGTCTTCATGGAAGAGTGAGTTCAGAGTCTTCCTTCGTTGCCATCTTGAGCCAGAACTCTCTTATTGCTGTTTGTCAGGTTTAAGACTAGGAAATAGGTAATTTCAAAAGAAATTTGGGAACTCTTCCTCCTTATTTTAGGATATCAAACAGGATATCATTGTGTTGAGTAGGTTTTTCTCTGGAAATTTGTTCAGCTTGACAGATCATTGACTCATGGCTTTCCTAATTCTTTCAGTCCGTCACTCTGTAAAATTAAAAGATACATGTGTGAATTGGCTTAACTTATCTAAGAAAGTAGGAGAAATTAAAACTTATATTAGCTAACATGTTCATTGGCTCATTTATTCTCTAAACATTCACTGAACATGTGCTCTTTGGAAGACATGTAGGTATTCTTGGGGTTGCTATGCATTTTGTGTCTGAGAGCAGCTAGAAGCGGTATCAGGGTAGCATAAAAAGGATGGAAGAGATTCAAGTCCAGGTGAGAGTAACTTAAGTGTCCTTTTGGACATTTGAGAAACCAATTTTTAGTAGAAAGGACATTTCAACCTTAGCTGTGTGGTGGGTGAGGTCAGGCTGTGGGAGACCCTAAGATTATGTGTCTCAGCACTGACAGACTAAAGAATAAAATGTAGAATGGATCTTCATACTGTTTTTAAAAGTATTTTTAAATGTTTGTTTATTTTGAGAGGGAGTAGGGGACAGAGAAAATTGTAAGCAGGCTCCACTCTCAGCTCAGAGCCCAGTGGAGAGCTCCATCCTAGACCATCCATGACCTGAGCCAAAATCAAAAGTCAAATGCTTAACTGACTGACTTACCCAGGCACTCCTGCCCTTTTCTGCCAATTACTCTTGAATCTGGGATAAACTAGAAAGTTAGTTTCCATTGGGGGAAGCAAAGTAGGTGTTATAAGTACTTGTCTCAGTGCACTTGATCACAGTTAGTGAAGTAATTGTTTTATAGTCTCAACTGCAAATACATGCTGTCTTCCATAAAAAAAGAAGAGGGGCACCTGGCTGGTTCAGGTGGTAGAGTTTGTGACTCTGGATCTCGGGGTTGTGAGTTAGAGCCCCATGTTGGGCATAGAGATTACTTATAAAAAGGAAAGATGACTCTAAGGGTGGACACAAGAACCCACAAGATGGAGGTGACAGTCAGGGGAGTTATCTGTAGACTTTGAAATCTAATAAAGGAACTGACAATATTTGCTCAGTGGTATTTCAGAAGTGCTACTGTCCACTGCGTCTTGTACCTCCCATTTCCTTATTTCTAAACAAGAGTGTCTCCTATCCTGCTATTGCACACTGCATGTGTTAGGACACATGACCTGTCTCCTTGCCTCATAGGTCCACAGATAGAGTTTTACTCCACTTAATAAACTTCCTCCCAAGAGCCTCATTATCTGCAGCTACACTTAGAGATTTAGATGATGAGACTTGAATTTCAAGCTGATGTTGTAACGGAATAAGACATTTTGGGACCTTGGGAGAGTTTTGAATAGAGTAGGGACATGAGATATTGGGACCCAGAGGGAGGCAGGCAGAATCACCTTAGAGGGAACGTGATGAGATGTCACCCCCATGATTAGATCACATTATACGTGTTGGGGAAATANATATATAAATATATATAAAATAAAAACCAAAATATATATAAAAAACAAAACCTTAGTAAGGAGAGACCTTTCTTCATAAAGAATGAATGCAAAGGTAGGAAGAGAACTAGAGTAGGGAGACTGTCAAGCATTAGTAAGGCAAAAAGAGTTTTCCTTTTGGAGAAAGGAGTACACAAAGCTAGAAAGAACTGGATACAGGGAAGCAGGATAGAGGGTGGTGTGACTGAAAAGATCAAAGGGTGTCCCATCCCGAGGCCAGCCTGTTCATAAGATGGGTTGTGCTCTGGCTCAGGTGAGGGAGGGTGGCTGGAGGATGCAGAGAAGCTTAACCAAAGTTGGGCTAAGGAGCATTGGTTTCAACCGATCCGTGTCCACAAGCATTTGAGCTAATTACTTCTGAGGTCAAGAACGGGAGTTTTGAGGATCTGTGTCTGGCCGTGTCACAGGTAAACAGAGGAGCACCAGGAGTCTTACCTAAGTGATACGGAGGGCAGATCTTTGAGGCAGGCTGTTTCTTGGAACACGAAGAACATGCAGATTGCTTAAACCTCACTGTTTTCCCGGATCCCAGGGCTCAGGTAACATGCAACATGATGAGGTGGGAAAGAACAAAGTTTTATTACTGAATAAGCATTAAACCAGACTATGACGTACGTCCCAGGCAAGCAGCTAAAGGAAAAACAAAGTCAAAAAGACACCTCACTCTTCTGTCAAGCAGATACAACCCATTGTACACACATTCTTTATTTTGGCAGAGAGAGAGGGAGACACAGAATCTGCAGCAGGCTCCAGGCTCTGAGCTAGCTGTCAGCACAGAGCCCGACGCAGGGCTCAAACTCACAGACTGTAGGATCATGACCTGAGCTGAAGTCAGGCACTTAACCAACTGAGCCACCCAGGTGCCCCTATACACATGTTCTTAAGAGAAAAGGTAACTAATCCACAAAAGGGTTTGAGGTCTACATTTGTCACACGTATTTCTTCCTCAATGTACCTGGTCATTGGGTTGGTCCTCTGTTAGCCTTTATCCAAAAGGAAACATTGCCAGGATGCAAAATTGGTAGGAAGCATCTTTAGAAAAAGTGCAAATAGAAAAGCTGTTTAAAAAGAGGAGGGTGG
>NW_027527566.1:316125-317359 GCF_008692635.1 Crocuta crocuta
GATGGCTTAGTCGCTTAAGCATCCAACTCTTGGTTTCGGCTTGGTCATGACCTCACGGTCCTTGAGTTTGAGCCCCACATCAGTCTCTCTGCTGTCAGCAGAGAGCCTGCTTTGGATCTTCTGTCCCCCTTTCTCTCTCAAAATAAACAAATAAAATATAAATAAAAAGAGGCAGGGGATGTCTCTCCCTTTGTTACTACAACATCGTAGAAGTACAGTTTTAGAAATTATCTTATTGCCATTTCTACCTTTCTCTGGGCAGATTGTAGCCATCTATATAGCCAACGAGTCATTAGTAAATTATAAAGCAATACAATTACAAGAATAAAGTAGGATACATTCAGTGCATTATTTGCCTTGGGGGAAAAACTTTAAATATACTAATAGTGAATGGTTAAAACAGATTCTTGACTATCAATGTGCAAAACCTCATCATACACTTTACACACTATTGTGATGCTTTATGGCTTAAGCTTTCAAATAATTAACTATCTGAGGAGTATTTAGTATTTCCTTAGAAAATATTACCCAATCCAAGCCTAAAGGGGAGCTTAACTCTAGAGCTTGGTAATCTAAATTTTTAACTACAAGTTTTATTTCTCCTGAGCTGCCCTTGGTCACAGAAGTAACATCTACAAGACGGCTTAGGCCCTTCAATAAGTGCTTCATCTCCCCAGAGAATTTTTCCCACGTGTGAAACACAGACACCTGTGGCCATTATCTACTATCAAAATCTTACTAAGAGATAGTTGTCAGGGGCACCTGGGTGGCTCAGTCAGTTAAGCATCTCACTTGATTTCTGCTCAGGTCATGGTCTCTGGGTGTGCGATCCAGCCCCGTTTCTGCTCAGCCCTGGGTGTGGAGCCTGCTTGAGATTCTGTCTCCCCCTGCTTGCTCACATGCAAATGTGCACCTCTCTCTCAAAAAAAGAGAGATTCCTGTCAAAGGGTACAGTTTGAACTTCTAGTTTTTACTGTACATGACTCTGTTTTTTAAGCCTCAAGGACAAGCCTTTTATGAATAATTTAAGACAGCGTTTGTTTATCAGTATATATTGGGGCTGGAGAGAATTTGCTTCCCAAAGTGAATGGGTGATGCCTGATCTGTCCTCTGAAGCCTCTATTCCTAAATAATCAGTTTGTTCAGGCCAGGACACAGCTCTCATGCTGCTCATAGCCCCTAAATGTCTGGCTACCTTACCTTAAAAAAAAAAAAAAGGCTGGTGCAGGAAATA
>NW_027527566.1:317388-325292 GCF_008692635.1 Crocuta crocuta
TGGTGACGACAATAGGAAGGGCTGATTTTTCTCATACTGAAGTAAGAAAAATGTAAACTATGTGGTCTTTTGGTTAAACTTCTCATATTTACATTTATCAGCTTAACACCTTTTTTTAAATTTATTCATTTTAAGAGAGAGAGTCCCACACAGGGATTCTGCACCTCCAGTGCAGAGCCCAATGCAGGGCTTGATCTCACCAACCAGGAGATCATGACCCAAGGCAAAATGAGGAGTCAGAAGCCCAACCAACTGAGCCAGCCAGGCGCTCCCGCTTAACGCCTTTTTTTAAATTTGCTTTGTTCCAGCTGACTGGTTCAACCACTCTTGATCCTGATGCCTTCATATGAGGGCATGGTCTTGAATTCAAGTTCTTAATTCTTCCGTAATGTTTATCAGCAGTGCTTTCCTGGTTAAATTCTGGACACAGAATCCTGACTAAGACATAAAGGGGACCCAGGCCATATCATGAGGCACACAAACCTGTGTCCTCAAACATGGCATGTGATTACTTCGCACACCTGCTGGTCTTTGTTACTAGCGAAACAAAGTTAAGCCTTAGTCCCCTTGTGCAGGAAAACCCACTAAGGAAGGGAACCACCACACAGGGAAAAGATCACTACTTCTTTCCTTCCAGGACTTGATATGATGCAGGGAAGAATAAAGAAAAGTAGGAGAGCAGACAGGGGGATATCTGACAAAGGGAGGAGGGCTCTGTGAAAGAGAAAGTACCATTAATTCTCATTTCCTCTGCCATTTTTTTCCTTCTGGATATTCAACTCATATTTACCTTACCTGTAAGAATGATACGAATGCCACAGATACCAAGAACTCATTTGGTTGAGATGAGGACCCTTTGAGAATCTCTGCAAATACATTAATTTATACAAATTAAAAGGCCACTGCAAGATGACATTCTTATAGGTATGCCATTCCTACTGGGACAGATTACATGTTAAAGACCAAGAACCGAAGGCAACATTCCCAGCTTCCCAGAGTTTTCCATAATCAAAACTAATGGTGATCCTGGGATTTTAGAGCCCATCTCATCATGCTTCTTTAATAATAAAATCCTGAATTCAGAGAGGTTGGGTTTTCTGACAAGTATTCCAAAAGGGCAGAGAGCAAGAAGGAAAACGTAGTAAGTGAGGGTCTCTTACTTGACTTGTGTGTGTCCGTAGAACATCTGCTTATTCATTCACTTTCAGGAACTTCCAGAAGTCTTACCCTCATTGCCAAATTTGTTGGATAGTCAATTACAAACAAAATCTCCTGCCAACTCACAAAGGCCTCTCCACAAAACATAGGAAGGAGAGAAAAGTTTTATTACTGAATAAGCACTCAACCAGAATGTGACAACCATTACAATGCTAAAGAGATTGCTGAGACAGAAAGAGATCTCACCCTTTTATGTTGCCAAACAGATACAACCCATTATATCCACGACCTTAACAATAACAGCACCATTTACTACACCTAGTTCACCCTAAATTCACCTGGTAATTTCCAGGGTGGGGGTGGAGGCGCCAGGTGGGAGAGTATCTTTGTTAGCTAACTGCCTTTATCCAAATGGGAGAAAAAACTTCTCATTTCTTTATGACAGAAGATGGGTGCTGAAGTTAAATTTTTAGGGAGGCTGGGATATAGGGGTGCTATCTTTATGTTTACATTTCAAGGGGCTGACTCCCAAGTTACTTGAGAATAAATTCCTGGGCTGTAAACAGGCAAGAAGCTTATTCAGCTTTTAAGACTTACAAAGATCTGAGTGAAGCAGAGAAAGAATTTACACGTTGCTTGTTTGATCTTTGACAGAGTGTGAGCAAGGGAGAGAGAGAGAGAACCTTAACCAGCTCCGTGCTGAGCATGAGCATGGGGCCCCGCAGGTGGCTCGATCCCACAACCCTGTGATCATGTTCTGAGCCAAAATCAAGAATCAGACCCTGGTCTGGTATTTGTGGCTTTTTCGATATTTGTACTTTTTCTTATTTAAGATTGTTATTTGCCCTTATGCTTCACAAAGGGGGGATGGGACTGGATATTATAAGACTCCATTTTCCTAGGAGAAATGGTCTTGCTATGCTGGTGGGCCTGCATATGATGATGAGAACACAGCTCAAGTGACACCTTTAATGCAGTCAGGTGAGCCTTTGAAACAGGGAGCACAGTTGATTTTTAGCCAGATGTCTTACATATAGAAACTGTGACATAATAAATTTGTGTTTATTTATCCCGCTAAATTGGTGCCGGTTTGTTCTGCGACAGCAGAATATGAATACAAGAATAGTCAACCATACTTACCTAGATATTAACTCTTTCAGTCTTCCTTCATTCCTCCTATACCAAGGGTCTAAGCCTGAGGTGGTTACCTGGTGACAGGAAAAGAGGTTCTCGGAACATCTGAGTAAGTAAGTAGGCGGTAACCATTTGCTTGGTCAAAGTTGAAGGCAGCTGGAAGGAAGAATGTAGAGCTGAGGAGAAGGCGAGTCTTGTTCTGGGAGCAGAACCAAGGGAGCATCCTCCTTTTCCATTTCCCCTCAACTGCAGGCCCCCGTGGACTTATTTCTGGGTGACTCTTTGCACATTCCAGGATAGACTGTCAGAATAACGTCTTTCTGGGGCGCCTGGGTGGCTTAGTCGGTAAAGCGTCCGACTTTCGCTTAGGTCATGACCTCGCGGTTCGTGGGTTCGAGCCCCGCGTCGGGCTCTGTGCTGACTGCCAGCTCAGAGCCTGGAGCCTGTTTCGGAGTCTGTGTCTCCCTCTCTCTCTGACCCTCCCCTGCTCACGCTGTCTCTCTCTCTCTTTCTCCTGGAAATAAATAAAAAACATTAAAAAAAACATTAAAAAAAAAAAAAAGAATAACGTCTTTCTGACTAGAATGCCAAGTACCAGTTAGATGGTGGAAAGTCCCCATTTACACATGTCCAGGGCACAACTTGCCCCGACTGGTGGGAGTTCACTTGCTAGAGGAGGCAGTGCTCACAGTGAACACCTCCAAAGCTGTCTGGCTAATGTGGAATCACGGTCACTCGCTGCTTCTTGAGGGCTACTCAGAGTAGCCCTGATGGCAACAAGGAAAGAGATCTCCTCCTCATTCCCTGAGTATGGTAAACCCCAGGGTGGCTCTCTACAGGAGATCCCCCCTGATAAGCAGCATAATCTTCAGGATAACTCCACATGGGCAAAACAATGGGGAGAGGCCGCAAAAGACGTCAATAGACATTTTACCAAAGAAGACATAGAAGACATACAGGTGGTCAATGGACATATTAAAAGATGCTCAACATCACTCATAATTAAGGAAATGAAAATGAAAACCACAGCAAGGTATCACCTTACACATGTTAGAATGGCTAAAATCAAAAGGACAGGAAATAAGTGTTGGGGAGGATGTGGAGAAAAAATAACCATCAGGGGCTGTTGGTGGGAATGTAAAGGGGTACAGCAACTGTGGAAAACAGTATGGAATTCCTCAAAACATTAAAAGTAGAAATACCATAGGGTCCAATAACTCTATGGGGTATTTACCCAAAGAAAACAAAAATAATTCAAAAAGATATATGCAGCTCCTGTTTATTGCATTATTTACAACAGCCAAGAAAAGGAGGCAACCTAAGTGTTCATCATGTNTACACACACCCACACACACACACACACACACACACACAGGAAAATACTCAGCTATAAAAAGGATGAGGAGTGCCTGGGGGGCTCAGTCACTTAAAAGTCTGACTCTCAGTTTCAGCGCAGGTCATGATCTCACAGTTGTTTGTGGGTTTGAGCCCCACGTTGGGCTCTGTGCTGACAGGTAGCTCAGAGCCTGGAGCCTGTTTTCAGATTCTGTNAATAATAAACATTAAAAAAAAAGGATGTCATTTGAGACAACACAGATGGACCTAGAGAGTATCATGCTAAGTAAAATAAACTCAGACTAAGAAAGACAAATATCATATGATTCCAGTCATAGGCAGAATCTAAAAAATATATATATATACCCAAACAAATGAACATACAAAAAGCAGAATCACACCTATAAATAGAACCAGCTGGGGCCACCCGAGTGGCTCAGTCAGTTAAGGGTCCAACTTCGGCCTAGGTCATGATCTCAAGGTTTGTGAGTTTGAGCCCGGCGTCAGGCTCCGTGCTGACAGCTCAGAGCCTGGAGCCTGCTTCACATTTTGTGTCTCCCTCTCTCACTGCCCCTTCCCTGCCCCCCTCATCTCAAAAATAAATAAAAACATTAAAAAAAATAGAACCAGCTGATGGGTGCCAGAGGGGAGAAGGTGGGGGATGGGCAAGAAAGGGGAGATCAGGGATTCCAGTTGTGGAATAAATAAATCATGGGACTAAAAGGGACAGCATATGGAATATCGTCAGCGATACTGTAACAGTGGTATCGTGGGATAGATGGTAGCTATACTTGTGGTGAGCACAGCATAATATATAAACATGCCAATTCACTAAAATGTACCCCTGAATTTAATGGAATATTGTGTGACAACTACACTCCAAAAAAAAGAGTGTTAAAAATAAAGGTCGGGGGAGGGGGGGCAGCTCCTGGGTGGCTTAGTCGGTTAAGTATCCGACTTTCGCTTAGGTCATGATCTCGTGGTTCGTGGTTCAAGCCCTGCGTCGGGCTCTGTGCTGACTGCCAGCTCAGAGCCTGGAGCCTGTTTCAGATTTTGTGCCTCCCTCTCTCTCTGACCCTCCCCTGCTCACGCTGTCTCTCTCTCTCTCCTAGAAATAAATAAAAATAAAGGTGGGGGGCAAGCCAGGCTCCCAGTTTTCAAGCCTCATAGCAGGAGTCCTCATTCTGGTGGAGAAGGAGGTAGGACACTGCTCCCATCATTGTTGCACGAGCCGGGACTGGCTCTAAGTTCCTAAAAACTTCTTAGTTCTCTTCAGTGTGTCTGTCATCTGTGCCGTACCCCCGGTCACTACTGTCTTGAAAGCTGCTGTCCACGTTATGCTTTCTTAAGGTCAGTTGGGGACTAGCACAGAGGTAGATGGAAGGAAGGGACGACAGGCCCAGGTAGTCTTCTCCTGAGCCAGTGCTAAGTCCCCAAGCACTACTCTACAGATGAAGGCCCATGACGGCATCTGGGCCAAATAATAAGCAGGGGACAAGCGGGTCAAAGAGCTGCCATTTCTTCTCTTCCTCTCCAGCTCACACTTTCCCCAGTCTTTCTGTTACTCAAGGACTGATGTCCCCAAGTCTTTTCATCTCTTACCCTCCAAATGTGCTTCTTGACCCATGCTGGTGTCTTTCTAGTTGACAGAATACCAAATCTTTGTGCACTTCTCACCTGTGATGGAAGACTGAAAATTGCCATAATCTATGTAGTAGACCCTGTTTAATCCCCTCTACAATTGCATTTTGTGTCCAGAGTGAGGGAAGCGTTCCAGTTGTGTCATTTTTCAGTTTGCATTTCCAGGTGTTCTCCTGCCATATCTCAGTAAGAAACCTGTTGTGTCTCTGCTCTGCAATGACAGATTTAATAAACTGAAGTGCACATGTGAGCGGGTGTTGTGGGATACTCTATTCAGTTCTATTGGTCTATTTGTTTATGTTGGCAAATATAGCACAAGTGTTTAATTACTACTTTTTTTTTAATGTTTATTTTTGAGAGAGAGACAGAGATAGAATGCAAGTTGGGAAGGGACAGTGCAAGTCGGGACAGAGAGAGATGAAGACACAAACTGAATGACCTGAGATGGTGACCTGAGCTGAAGTTGGATGCTTAACCAACTGACACCCAGGCACCCCAATTACTACAGTTTTTAAAAAAATAATTCTCGATACCTAGAAGAGTAAGTCCTCATATTTTTCTTTCTTTATCAAGAGTACTTCTTGGTCATATGAAANATAACTTGTTTAGTATTGAGTACTCCACGAACATGATCATCCTCTATTTACTTAGATTTTCATTACTTTCTCTATATAGAAGCTGCATAGGTTTCATTTTTATCATGTATTTTATATATAAATACATATATTAGGTGCCAGGTATTTGGTATGGTAATTTACAAGTTACTGTTTCTTAATTTCATGGCCAAACTCTTTGTCACTGCATAAATAAAATCTATGTTTATATAGTGATCTTTTACTCAAACCTTTTACCAATACTTTCACTGCTTTAATAGCTTAACTTGTTTTCAGATACCCTTTCCTTGTAACATATATTCTTTTATCATGAATGAGTGATAAATTTGATAAAACACTACTATCAGTTTAGATATAACTTTTTGTCATCTGTCCATGAGGTATTCATTCCTAACCTGGGGGACACCCTCAGATCCATTCCTCATGCTTCTCCTGCTGTATTCTCTACTGGAACATGGCAGACTGCCGTTTCTGATGCTCATACGACACCTAGATGCCAGTCAGTAAAGCCAAGGCGTGGTGTCATCATTTTCCTCTCTAACGGAGGAGGCTTCTCCTTCAATGACTGTATTATCTTCATTGCTCCAAGGTCCTTCAGTAAATGTACCCTAGCTCTTTGTAACCTCTGGATAATCCCTAATACAGATGGCCAGTTATATTGATTGTTTTTTTCACGTGAAATCCTTTCCTTCCTAGGAAAACCTTCGGTCTAGCACAGATGTGTGTACACACAAACACACACACACGCTCAAAAATGCTACAAGTATAATGTGGAGACTTACTTGCCTTTACAATTTTTCAAGCACTCCTCATCAAGCTGTACAGGAGTACCTGGGGGAAGCAGCCCCACGAGTGCTTAGATGGGATAGCACTAAGTAGATTTATCAGAACAAGAAATATTTAAAACATCCGACTGACTCCAGAGTTATAGAAACAGCAGCATATTCCACCTAGATAATCAGAAGGTAGAAAATAATGAAGAGACATGCAGGAGTGATGCATTAGGTGACAGCAGAGCCAACTAATGAAAGTCGGTTCTGGGCAAATACTTCTGTAACACCTTCTGTAGCTCTTATCAATTACAAAAGAAACGAGCAGAAACAAGTGATCTTAAATAAAATTCCACAAAGTGTACGTGCAGAAGAGATTTATAGGCTGAAAGTAACACTATGAATACTTCTACCATTATTTCAGGATAACGAAGGGTGAAAAAGGAAAAGATTCTACCTAGAGAATTTGTTGAGCTAATAGAAACAAAGGAATGACAGAATTACCGTTCAGCAGCCCCGAATGGATTAATAGATGAGGGTGATGATCTTCAAGGACTGCCTACACCACGATGAAAGGGATCACAGACATCATGTATCTCTTAATGGAAGTGTAGAGGGTCCCTTCTGGAGTAGTGTTACTAATAAACAAAGTCTAATCCAATTAAGCATCTTCCTGTTACTATAGAGTATTGTTGATCCTGAATGCCAGGTACACTGGGTTCAATATTCTCTGTAGCATTGTACGTGTTTTTTTAATTTCAATGATAATTTGATTTTATTATAAAGAGCATGCCGTTAAAATTTAAAAATCCAAGAGAAATGGAATATTTTTCAGTGAAACATAAATGATTAAATAGGTCCATAAAGAAACAGGAAACTTAGTTAGACAATATAAATTAAAATGATTGATAGTTAAAACACAAGGTAGCCTCAAAATGTCTTTTTACACCTAATTTGAAATCTTCTTACACCTAATGGTGAAGGAGAAATGAATAAAACTTTTACATAAACTTTGCCAAAGCATATAAAAAAGAAGGGAAATGACTCACCCACTTTAAGTCGTTAGCGCTCCTTGATACAGAAGCCATGTGCAGACAGCCTGAGCAGAGTGCTGGAGCTCTGCCCCTCCCACAGAGACAAGTCACAGAAACAACTTCAGGGCATATACAAGCAATACAGCGGCCAATAGAGAAGGAGGCTGTGTCAAAGGGGTGCAAAGATGGTGTAACATCAAACAAATCAATCCACTTAC
>NW_027527566.1:326112-326901 GCF_008692635.1 Crocuta crocuta
GAAGGGTAACAAAAAAAAAAAAAAAAACCTTTTGATAAAAATTCAGCACAATTTCACAGTAGTAACTTTTAGTAAACTAAGAATGATTTCTGTGTCATAAAATCATCAGCAAACATATGTAAATGTGAAAGAAGCATCCCCAATAAGGTTTGGAAAAACACAGAATTATGGTACCAGAAACATGGATGTGACTGTATAGCAGGACACAGCCATGCACAATAATAAAATAAATATGAGGTGTGAATAATAATAAGAAACAGATAATAACACCAATCTCATAACTAACTCCAATATCCCAAGTGGGGCACCTGGGTGGCTCAGTTAAGCATAGGACTTCAGCTCAGGTCATGATCTCCAAGTTCGTGAGTTTGAGCCCTGCATCGGGCTCTGTGCTGACAGCTCAGAGCCTGGTGCCTGCTTCCGATTCTGTCTTCCTCTCTCTCAGCCCCTCCCCTGCTCACACTCTTTCTCTCTCTCTCAAAAAACAATAAATGTTAAAAAAAAAATTTTAAATATCCAAAGTTAGATGCAAATACAATATTCAAATAGGAAGATCAAACTACTAGTATACAGAAGATCACTATAGCAAAATCCGAAGCCTGGTCACACAAAATACTGAATTAGAACACGTAATGGACACTAAACCATTTACAACAGCAACACTATCTAAAATGTACCGAATATGAAACCTCACAACACTGCAGAAGATCTTTATGGAGACAACTAAAAATTTTACTGATAAAGAGAAAGAAAATGTCCCAAATGGAGCTGAAAAATATGTTTATGGGG
>NW_027527566.1:327106-328406 GCF_008692635.1 Crocuta crocuta
TTATCACTTCTCCTTATTTAGAGATTTAGTGCCTTAACTGTAGCTTCCAAGATGAAAACAACTGATCTAGGGCTGCTGTTTCCTGTGCCCAGAGTCACCCCTTGGAAAAAGTAAAGGAATAAACAAAGCAATTTCAACAATAACAAACGGTGAAACGATACTGAGAATCCCCTGAGGAGCACTGAATGGGTACTGAGCTAGTACTTGCGCGTGGGGGGAGGCTCTGAAGTACAGACAGGTTGCAGAAGACAGGCTTGGTGGGAAGGAGAGGTTTGAAGTGTAGCCTTGATTTTTGCACGGGCCCTGGGATAGTGACTTTCTACCGCTTCGCTGCCAGAACCTGACACGGCTCCTCAGAGACCCTGTGCCAGGACCATGGGGTATGATCAGGATGGCACCAAAGTTTGGGTTTCTTGAGGTGGTAGGAGTCAGTGAGTTCAGAGATTGTCCTGAAAACTACCTGAAATGTCTTTCCTTGGCGAGGACTGTGCCTTTATTTTCTGTGGTAATCTTAATAGGTTATAAGCCACAAAAATAGAACACTTGCGATTCAGTCTCTCTTAGCAAATTTCAGGTAAATACTACATTATTATTAACTACAGTCAGGGTGTTGTACAGGTTTCCAGATCTTACTCCTAACTGAAAGACAAATCTCCCCTCTTCTGTCACCTGCCTGCAGCCTCTGGTAACCACCATTCTCTCATAAAATCAGTTTGACATCTTTGTTTCCTTTCTAGAAACCACATATAAGCAAAATCATTATATTTCTGTGTCTTAGCCAGTTTCACTAGGCATAACGTCCTGCTGATTCATCCATGTTACTGAAAACAGGATTTCTCACAACACACGTGAAAATGGTAGCTATGGAAAGTGATATGCTGAAAAATGATTTTTTCACAGCATATGCATCTCTGAAAACGTTACACTGTAGCTATATAAATTCATAGGTAAAAAATACAAAAATGTTGAAATAGAATACCAAGTATCTTAGTAATTATACATAGGGTAGAATTTTACCTCAGAAGCGTTCAGAAATGACACTGGTAACAGCAAGGGGAAGCCCCGGGCAGAGCTCTCAGTCTAAAAAGCAACACACCTTATCTGGAGGGTTATTGGGATGATGACTGCTAAGCTCAAAGCCCCAAATGATTGCTACTGGTGGTGAGAGGGAAACGAGATGCTTGGTCTGAGGCCAGAGGCCACAGTACAGCAGAGGGAGAATTCACTGGACATTCTAAGAGTCTGGGAGAGCCCCTGTGCGAAACCCACGGGACTCTCCCCATGGAATCCAGCTCCGTTA
>NW_027527566.1:328458-328755 GCF_008692635.1 Crocuta crocuta
CACCCATAGAGCTGCCCCCTCGTCTGTGAATCCAGGGGCCAGACCCACGTGACCGGAAGTGGCCCTTCCAACTTCCTCCTCCCACTGGGCTGTGAGGTCTGGTCGGACGCTGCTGCCTCTGGAGAGTACATAGAGGCCTTTTGAGGCCTGACAGGAATAAAGGTGAGATGAGCCCCGACTTAACAACTTTGGGGCCATTTTCCCACACCCCCAGCCACATCTCTCCTGAAAACACAAGTGCACACAGACCCTGGCCCGCTCTGCCCCTGCTCTGTGGGCTCGGAGACCCCAACATGG
>NW_027527567.1:0-812 GCF_008692635.1 Crocuta crocuta
ACGGAGCTCCTTACTTCTCCGCCATCTTGCCCCCTCTCTCAAAAATAAATTTTAAAAAACATTAAAAAAATAAAAGAATAAAGTTGGAAAACTAACACTTCTTGATTTCAAAATTTATGACAAAGATACAATAATCAACACAGTGTGGTCCTGGCCGGACAGACCATGGAACAATGAAACAGAATTAAGAGTTCAGAAAGAGATGCATGAATCTCTGGTCAGTTGAATTTGACAATAATGTGAAGACTATTCAATGAGGAAGAGTAGTCCTTTCTACTAATGGTGCTGGGAGAACTGCACAACCACATGTTAAAGAATGATGCTGGACTCCTAACTCACACCATATACTAAAAATTAACCCAAAATGAATAAAAGGCCTAATTGTAAGAGCTAAAACTATAAAACTTCTAGAGGAAAACACAGGGGTAAATATTTATGATGTTGCATTTAACAATAGATTCTTAAATATGATATCGAAAGCACTGGCAACAAAAGAAAATATAAATAAATTGAACTTTATCAAACTTTAAAGCTTTGTGCATCAAATTATGCTATCTAGAAAATGAGAAGAGAACTTATGGAATGGAAGAAAATATGTGCAGATCATTAATCTAATAAGGATTGAGTATTTGGAATTTATAAAACAATCTTACAATTCAATAGCAAAAGACAACCTAATTTAAAAATGGGCAAAGAACTTAAATAAATGTTTATTTTAAAAAGATATACAAATGGTCAACAAGCACATGAAAAGTTGCTCAACATCACTGATCATCAGAGAAATGCAAATCAATATCATGATATATCACATT
>NW_027527567.1:895-32434 GCF_008692635.1 Crocuta crocuta
ACTTTTAGAAATGTAAAATTATGGTAAATAGTTTGTAGGCTTACTCAAAAATTATACATAGATTTAACACACATTCCAGCAATTTCCACCTCTCTCTGGTATTTACTCAAAAGAATGGAAAACAAGTATTCAAACAAGTCTTGTACATGAATGTTTATACTACCACTATTCAGACTGGACAAAAGGTAGAAACAAACCAAATGTCCATCAATGGATGAATAGATAAAGTATGGCATATACAGAAAATTGCATTATCAAAAGGAATGAGGTACTGTTACATACTACAACATGGATGAACCTCAAAAACATTATGCTAATTGAACGAAACCAGACACAAAAGGCCACATATTGAAATGAGGGGGAAGGGCCAACATGGCAGAGAACAAAGAAGGACTGAAGACAAAGGAGCTTGAACCCCAAGCCTCTGGGAGGAAAAGAGACTGAATCTACCATAGAGACACCAGAACAATCTGACGGGCCATAGGTGGGTGATTGCAACCTGGGGGAGATAAATCAGGCTGCGTAGGCAGAGAGGGGAGGGAATTGTCTCTCTTTTGCAGAGAGACAAAGGGAATGGAAAGAGCAGCTGGGGAAGCGTATTACTGTATCTGGACAAGAGAAAAACCTCGGACCGGGATGGAGAGGGATCCCATCTCTAACTGCGGGGCTTTCTTTTGACTGGGGCCAGCTGCACTGTTTGCACACCTGGGGAGAAGGGGAGCCACTCCCGGGTTGAGTGGCAAGTCAGGGGCACAGTCCACATTAGGAGAAACTGGTCCCGTCTTTGAAGTGTTGTGGCACAGGACAAAACCAGCTGGGACCTCATATTTGGTGGCATAGAGAGGTACTTCCCCATGGCAGGGCTGCACAGAGGGGGAGTTTAAGTCCCAGCCAAGCACCTGGGCACGGGAGTTGGCGGAGTGAGACAGACCGCTTCCTCTGCACCCACAGGACAGTGAGGATGGCTGAAACTGTGTGATTAGGGACACCAGGTCCATGGAGAAGAGACTGGAGGGTGTCCATTTTTCTCCCCACCACCACAAAAGTGGGGCCTCAGGGATTGGTCTGTGGGGCTCATAGAGGAAGTGGAACCAGCCTACACAAAACCATGCTCCTCCACACTGGTAACTGCTTATCTACTGGAGCTGGATAGACTCTGAGGAACCAGAGGCTCCCTCCTACAGACCAGTGCTGTTGCACTGCCTGGATTATTTCTAGGACAATTCTTTTTACTTAGATATATTCTTTCTTCCTTTTCTCCTTCTTACCGCTTCCCTCCTCTAGGTGGGTTACTCTGGTTGTTGGTTTGTTTAAGCACACATATTTAATCCATTCTCTTGATACATATTCTATACCTCCTTCTTTCCTTTCTCTCTCTCTGGAATAATTAAGCCACATAGTTTCTCTGTCTGGGTAACTTTATCTTCATATCATTTTGCCCCACCTCCTTCTTTATTTTCCTTTCCTCTTTCTGGATTAGGCCATTTAGTCTCTGTACCTGGTCAATGTTTATTTTTTTTCTTTTTTCCCACCCCTGTCATTTCTCTCTTTGTGTATGCTCTTCCATCAGGACCGCTTCCAACCTGTTCTTTACTTGTAATTGGTGATTCTGGTATTTTGCTTTTAGATTGTTTTTGTTTGTTTGTTTGTTTGTTTGTCGCTGTTTACTTGTTTTGTTTGTGCCTTTGCCTGATTTTGTTTTCTGTTTGTTTGTTTTCCTTTCCAGGGCCACTTTAAGGAACAAATCAAAGTACACTTGGTGGAGGGTCCAAAACATCACTATGAGTAGGGAAGTTAAATAACCAAAATCACAACAGAGGGAAAGTAACACTTTCTAAAAAGCACCTCCTGAAGGCTAGGCCCTGGACACTGTATCACCCTCTTTAAATATAGCAGTGCTCACAGGTGCAGAGCACATAAAAAGCTTTAAAACCTCACAAGGTACAGAATACTAGCCAAAATGACAAAACGGAAGAATTCTCCTCAAAAGAAATTCCAGGAAGAAGTGACAGCTAAAGAATTGATCAAACAGATATAAGCAATATAACTAAACAAGAATTTAGAATAAATGACTTAAGATTAATTGCTGGGCTTGAAAAAAAAAGCATAGAAGACAGCAGAGAATCTATTGATGCAGAGATCAAGGAACTAAAACATAGGCACGATGAATTTAAAAATGCTATCTATCAGGTGCAAAATGAAATGGAGGCAGTCACAGTGTGGATTGAAGAGGCAGAGGGGAGAATAGGTGAATTAGAAGATAAAATTAAGGAAAAAGAGGAAGCTGAGAAAAAGAGAGATAAAATGATCCAGGATCACAAGGGGAGAATTAGAGAACTAAGTGACTGATTGAAATGGGAAAAAAATCCATATCATACGAATTCAAGAAGAGGAGAGAGGGAAAGGAGCTGAAGGGGTACTTGAGCAAATTATAGCTGAGAACTTCCCCAAACTGGGGAAGGAAACAGACATTGAAATCCAAGAGGCATAGAGAAATCCCCTCAGACATAACTTGAATCGATCTTCTGCAAGACATGTCATAGTGAAATTGACAAAATATAAGGACAAAGAGAGAATTCTGAAAGCAACTAGGGATAAATGGGCCTTAACAGTAAATGGGAGACACATCAGGGTAATAACAGACCTATCTACTGAAACATGGCAGGCCTGAAATGCATGTCAGGAAATATTCNGAGACATCACTACAAGCATGAAATCTACAAATAACACAATGACTCTAAACACATATTTATCAATAATAATACTGAATGTGAATAGACTAAGTGCTCCAATCAAATGACATAGGGTATGAGAATGGATAAAAACAAACAAACAAGATCCATCTATTTACTGTCTATAAGAGATACATTTTAGGCCTGAGGACATCTTCAGATTGAAAGTGAAGGACTGGAGAAATATCTATCATGCTACTGGAAGTCAAAAGAAAGCTGGAGTAGCCATACTTCTATCAGACAAACTAGACTTTAAAGTAAAGGCTCTGGGGCGCCTGGGTGGCTTAGTCGGTTAAGCGTCCGACCTTCGCTTAGGTCATGATCTCGCGGTTCGTGGGTTTGAGCCCCGCGTCGGGCTCTGTGCTGACTGCCAGCTCAGAGCCTGGAGCCAATTTCAGAGTCTGTATCTCCCTCTCTCTCTGACCCTCCCCTGCTCCCGCTGTCTCTCTCTCTCTCCTAGAAATAAATAAAAAATATTAAAAAAAATAAAGTAAAGGCTGTAACAAGAGATGAAGAATGGAATTATATTAAAATTACAGGGATTACCCATCAGGAAGAGCCAACAATTATCAATATTTACTCACCGTATTAAAGAGCACCCAAATATATAAAACAATTAATGACAAACATAAGCAATCATATTGGTAAGAGTGTGGTGATTGCAGGGGACTTTAATACTCCACTTACAGCAAGGGACAAGTCACCTAGACAGAAAATCAGTAAAGAAACAATGGCCCTGAATGATACACTAGACCAGATGGGCTTGACAGATATATTTAGAACTATATATCTTAAAACAATGGAATACACTTTCTTCTCGAGTGCACATAGAACACTCTCCAAGATAGATCATATACTGGGTCACAAAACAGCCCTCAATAAATATAAAAAATTGAGATCATACCATGCACCCTTACAGATCACAATACTATAAAAATTGAAGTCAACCATAGAAAAAAGATGGAAAAACCTCCAAAGAATGGGGGTTAAGAAATTCCTACTAAAGATTGAATGGGTCAACCAGGCAATTATAGAAGACATTTAAAATATATGAATACGAAGGAAAATGAAAACTCAATAATCCAAACCTTTTAGGATACAGCAAAGACAGTCCTTAGAGGAAAATAAATTCCAATCCAGGCCTACTTCAACAACAAAAATCCCAAAACAAAATCTAGCAGCAGACCTAAGGAAAAAGAAACAGAGTAGCAAAGGCACCCCAAACCCAGCAGAAGATGAGAAATAATAAAGGTCAGAGCAAAATAAACAACATAGAATTAAAAAAAAAAAAACAACAGTAGAGGGCGCCTGGGTGGCTCAGTCAATTAAGCGTCTGGCTTCGGCTCAGGTCATGATCTCACGGTTCGTGGGTTCGAGCCCCATATCGGGCTCTGTGCTGACAGCCAGCTCAGAGCCTGGAGCCTGTTTCAGATTCTATATCTCCCTCTCTCTCTCGGAAATAAATAAAACATTAAAAAGTTAAAAAAAAAAACCAGTAGAACAGATTAATGAAACAGAGATGGTTTTCTGGTAAAATAGACAAAATTGATAAACCTCTAGCCAGGCTTCTCAAAAAGGAAAGAGAGAGGACATAAATAGATAAAATCAAGGATGAAGATGGATTTATTACAACAAATCCCTTAGATATGACAGCAATCATCAGGGAATACTATGAAACGTTTTATGTGAAGAAACAAGACAATCTGGAAGAAATGGGCAAATACCTAGAAACCCACACACTACTAAAACTCAAACGGTAAGAAATAGAAAACATTTTTTCTATTTTTTTTCTTAAATAGTTTATTGTCAAGTTGGTTTACATAAAACACCCAGTGGTCAACCCAATAAGTGCCCTCCTCCATGCCCATCGCCCCCCTTCCCATCTTCCCCTCCTCCATCAGCCCTCAGTTTATTCTCAGTATTCAAGAGCCTCTCATGGTTTGCCTCCCTCCCTCTCCCCCACTATCTTTCCCCTTCTTCTCCCCCATGGTCCTCTGTTAAGTTCCTCCTAATCCACCTGTACGTGCAAACATATGGTATCTATCCTTCTCTGCCTGACTTATTTTATTCAGCATAACACACTCAAGTTCCATCCACGTTACTACACATGGCCAGATTGCATTCTTTCTCATTGCCATGTAGTATTCCATCGTATAGATAAACCACATCTTCTTGAGCCATTCATCAGTTGATGGACACTTAGGTTCTTTCCATGTTTTGGCTATTATTGAGAGTGCTGCTATGAACATTGGGATACATGTGTCCCTATGCATCAGCATTCCTGTAACCCTTGGGTAAATCACTAGCAGTGATATTTCTGGGTCATAAAGGAGTTCTATTGTCAATTTTTTGAGGAATCTCCACAGTGTTTTCCAGAGGGGATATAACAGTTTACATTCCCTCCAACAGTGCAAGAGTGTGCCCGTTTCTCCAAACCCTTGGCAGCATTTATAGTCTCCTGGTTTGTCCGTTTTAGCCACTCTGACTGGTGTGAGTTGTTATCTCGGTGTAGTTTTGATTTGTATTTCCCTGATGATGAGGGATGCTGAGCATCATTTCATGTGTCTTTTGGCCATCTAGATGTCCTCTTTGGAGAAGCGTCTGTACATGTCTTCTGCCAATTTCTTCACTGGATTATTTGTTTTTCGAGTATGGAGTTTGGTGAGTTCCTTATAGATTTTGGATAGTAGCCCTTTATCGGATATGTCATTTCCAAGTAACTTTCCCATTCTGTTTTATTGATTGTTTCCGTTGCCATGCAGAAGTTTTTATCTTGATGAGGTCCCAATAGTTGATTTTTCCTCTTGCTTCTCTTGACTTTGGAGATGTGTCAAGTAAGAAATTGCTGCGGTTGAGTTTAAGGGGGTTGTTTCCTGCTTTCTTCTCTAGGGTTTGGATGGTTTCCTGTCTCATGTTCAGGTCCTTTATCCATTTTGAGTTTATTTTTGTGTATGGTGTGAGAAAATGATTTCGTTTCATTCTTCTGCATGTTGCTGTCCAGTTCTCCCAGCACCATCTGTTAAAGAGGCTGTCTTTTTCCATTGGATACTCTTTCCTTCTATCTTAATGATTAATTGGCCATACATTTGTGGGTCTAATTATGGGTTCTCTACTCTACTGCATTGGTCTATGTGTCTGTTTTTGTGCCAATACCATATTGTCTTGATGATGACAACTTCGTAGTAGAGGCTAAAGTCTGGGATGGTGATGTCCCACACACTGGTTTTCTTCTTCAATTTTACTTTGGTTATTCGGAGTATTTTGTGGTTCCATACAAGTTTTAAGATAGTTCTAGTTTTGAGAAGAATGCTGGTGCAATTTTGATTGGGATTGCATTGAATGTGTACATTCCTTTGGGTAGTAATGACATTTTAACAATATTTATTCTTCCTATCCATGAGCATGGAATGTTTTTCCATTTCGTTGTGTCTTCTTCAATTTCCTTCATAAGTTTTCTATAGTTTTAATCATACAGATCTCCTGTATCTTTGGTTAGGTTTATTCCTAGGTATTTTACAGTTTTTCATGCAATTGTGAATGGGATCAGTTTCTAGCTTTCTCTTTCTGTTCCTTCATTATTGGTGTATAAAAATGCAACCAATTTCTGTACATTGATTTTGTACCCTGCAACTTTGCTGAATTCATGGATCAGTTCTAGTAGCCTTCTGGTGGAGTCTCTTGGGTTTTCCATGTAGAGTATCATGTCATCTGCCAATTCTGATGCCTTTTATTTCCTTTTCTTGTCTGATTCCTGATGCTAGGACTTCCAGCACTATGTGAAACAACAGTGGTGAGAGTGGACATCCCTGTCGTGTTCCTGATCTCAGGGGGAAAGCTCTACGTTCTTCCCCATTGATGATGATATTAGCTGTGGGCTTTTCATAATGGGTTTTATGTTTAATTAAGTTCTTTTTATTTCAACTTTCGCAAGGGTTTTTATTAAGAAATGATGCTGTATTTCATCAAATGCTTTTTCTGCATCCATTGACAGGATCATACCATTTTTATCTTTTCTTTTGCTAAAGTGATGTATCACTTTGATTGATTTGCAAATATTGTTACAAGCCCTGTAACCCAAGAATTAAACCCACTTGATCATCGTGGATAATTCTTTGTATATGCTGTTGAATTTGATTTGCTATTATCTTCTTGAGGAGTTTTGCGTCTGTCTCATCAAGAATACTGGCCCATAGTTTTCTTTTTTTCCTGAATCTCTCTCCGGTTTGGGAATCAAAGTGATGCTGGCTTTGTAGAATGAGTCCAGAAGTCTTCCTTCCTATTCTATTTTTTGGAATACCTTGAGAAGAATGGAATTAATTGTGATTTAAATGCCTGGTAGAATTCTCCAGGGAAGTCATCTGGTCCAGGGCTCTTATTCATCGGGAGATTTTTGATAACTGATACAATTTTTTCAATAGTTATGGGTCTGCTCAGATTTTCTGTTTCTTCCTGTTTAAATTTTGGGAGCACATGTGTTTAGGAATTTTCCATTTCTTCTAGGTTTTTCAGCTTGTTGGCATATAATTTTTCATAGTATTTCCTGATAATTGCTTGTATTTCTGAGGTATTGGTTTTAATAGATCCATTTTTATTTGTTATTTTGCCTATTTAGGTGCTCTCTCTTTTCTTTTTGAGAAGCCTGGCTAGAGGTTTATCAATTTTGTTTATTTCTTCAGGAAAACATTCTTGGTTTCATTGATCTGTTCAACTGTTTTTTTGGATTCTATATTGTTTATTTCTGGCCTGATCTTTATTATTTCTCTTCTTGTAATGGGCTTAGGGAGCTCTTGCTGCTCTCCTTCTGTTTCCTTTATGTGTGCTGTTAGATTTTGTATTTGCACTTTTTCTAGTTTCTTGAAGTAGGCCTGAAGTGTAATGTACTTTCCTCTTAGGACTGCCTTTGCCTCATCCCAAAGAGTTTGGATAGTTGTATTTTCATTTTCATTTGTTTCCATATATATATATTTTAATTTCTTCTCTAATTGCCTGATTGGCCCATTTGTTCTTTAGTAGGGTGTTCTTTAACCTCCATGTTTTTGAAGGGTTTCCAGACTTTTTCCTATGATTGATTTCAAGTTTCATAGGATTGTGATCTGAAAGTGTGCATGCTATGATCTTAATTCTTTTATATTTATTGAGGGCGACCCTGTATGTGTTCTATCTTGGAGAATGTAGCATGCACACTTGAGAAGAAAGTGAATTCCATAGCCTCAGGATGTAGAGTTCTAAATATACCTGTCAAATCCATCTGGTCCAATGTTTCGTTCAGGTCCATTGTTTCTGTAGTGATTTTCTGTCTAGGTGATCTATTCATTGCTGTAAGTGGAATATTAAAGTCCTCTGCTTATCCAGAAGATTTTTTTCTGTTTGTGATTAATTGTTTTATGTATCTGGGTGCCTCTGAATTCAGTGCATAGACATTTATAATTGTTAGCTCTTCCTGATGGATAGACCCTATAATTATTATATAATGCCTCTTCATCTCTGGTGACTGCCTTTACTTTGAAGTCCAATTTGTCTGATAGAAGTATGGCTATTCCAGCTTTTTTTTGATTTCCAGTAGCATGACAGATAGTTCTCCTTCCCCTCACTTTCAATCTGAAGGTGTCCTCATGTCTAAAATGAGTCCCATGTAGACAGCTAATAGTTGGGTCTTCTTTTTTATCCATTCTGCTACCCTATGTCTTTTGTTTGGAGCATTTAGTCCATTTACATTCAGTGTTATTATTGAAATGTATTGGCTTAGTGTCATTCTGTTCTCTGTAGGATACATGCCTGTAGTGGTGTCTCTGGTACTTTGTGTTCCTTGCAACATTTCCCTCATAGAGTCCCCCATAAGATTTCTTGTAGGGCTGGTTTAGTGGTGATTAAGTCCTTCAATTTTTGTTTGTTGGGAATACCTTGATCTCTCCTTCTATTCTGAATGACAGGCTTCTTGGACAGAGAATTCTTGGCTGCATATTTTTTCTGTTCATCACATTGAAGACTATCTGCCATTCCTTTCTGCCTTGCCAAGTTTCAGTCAATAGGTCTGCAACCACCCTGATATATCTCTCTTTGTATGTTAGGGCCTTTATCCCAAGCTGCTTTCAGAATTCTCTCTTTGTCCTTATATTTTGCCAGTTTCACTATAACATGTCGTGCAGAAGATCGATTCAAGTTACCTGTGAGTGGTGTTCTCTGGCCTCTTCGATTTCAATGTCTGTTTCCTTCTCCAGGTTGGGGAAGTTCTCAGCTATAATTTGTTCAAGTACCCTTTCAGCCCCTTTCTCTCTTTCTTCTTCTTCTGGAATTCCTATGATATGGATAGTGTTCTATTTGATGGCATCACTCAGTTCTCGAATTCTCCTTTCGCACACCTGGATCAATTTATCTCCCTTTATCTCAGCTTCCTCTTTTTCTATAATTGTGTGTTCTAATTCACCTATTTCCTCTCTGCCTCTTCAATCCATGCAGTGGCCACTTCCTTTTTATTATGCACCTTATTTATAAAATTTTTAAATTCATCACAACTATTTTTAAGCTCCATAGTCTTTGTAGCAATAGCTTCTGTGATGTCTTTCATGTCTTTTTCAAGCCCAGTGATTAACTTTATGACTATTGTTCTAAATTCTTATTCAGTTATGTCGCTTATATCTGGTTTGACCAATTCTTTAGCTGTCATTTATTCCTGGTATTTCTTTAGAGGAGAATTCTTCCGTTTCATCATTTCGGCTAGCTTTCTGTCCCCTGTCAGTTTTAAAAGCTTGTTATGTGCTCTGCACCTGCGAGTACTGCTATATTAAAGGAGGCTCATTGACTATCCAGGAAGCATTTTTTCATGGTGTCTGTTGGTCTCTCTTGTTGTGCTTTTGTTTATTTTATTTCCCTACTTGTAGTGATATTTGTGACTCTCCACCATGTGTACTTTTGCTTGTTTCCTGAGGTAGTCCTATGAGGCTGTCTTCCTAGTGGACTCTGTTTCTTTGCTTCCCAGACTCTTGTGGTTCAGCGCTACTTAGCTTCAACCCTTCTTTGTTTGAGAGATGCAGACAGGAAATACAGAACTTCCTACTTTTCCACCATCTTGCCTCCCTCTCTCAGAAATTGAAAATTTGAACAGACCCATAACTAGTAAAGAAACTGAATCAGTTATCAATAATCTCCCAACAAATAAGAGGCCTGGACCAGATGGCGTCTCTGGCGCCCCATGTTATTCCAAAACATAGAAACGAATGGACAACTTTTGGACTCATTCTATGAAGCCTGCTTTACTTTGATTCCCAAAACAGACAGAGACTCAGCAAAAAAAGAGAACTACAGTCCAATATCCCTGAAGAAATGGATGCAAAAATTCTCAACAAGATACTAGCAAATTGAATTCAACAGCATATAAAAAGAATTATTCACCATGATCAAGTGCGATTCATTCCTGGGTTGCAGAACTGGTTCAATATTCACAAATCAATTTTGTGATAGATCACATTAATAAAAGAAAGTGTAAGAACCATAGGATCCTGCCAATAGATTTGGAAGAAGCATTTGGCAAAATACAGCATATTTTTTTATAAAAACCCTCACGATAGTCAGGATAGAAGGAACATACTTAAACATCATAAAATCCATTTATAAAAAGCCCACAGCTAATGCCATCCTCAATGGGGAAATACTGAGAGCATTCCCCCTGAGATCAGGAACACGACAGGTATGCCCACTCTCACCACTGTTTTTTAATATAGTGTTGGATGTCCTAGCATCAGCAATCAAACAACAAAATGAAGTAAAATGCATCAAAATTGGCAAAGAAGTGAAACTTTCACTTTTTGCAGATGACATGATACTCTACATGGAAAACCTGACAGACTCCACCAAAAGTCTGCTAGAACTAATCCATGAATTCAGCAAAGTCGCAGGATAAAAATGTCAATGTACAGAAACTGGTTGCTGGGGCACCTGGGTGGCTCAGTCAGTTAAGCGGCGACTTTGGCTCAGGTCATGATCTTGTGGCCCATGGGTTCGAGCCCCGCGTCGGGCTCTGTGCTGACAGCTCAGAGCCTGGAGCCTGTTTCAGATTCTGTGGCTCCCTCTCTTTGCCCCTCCCCAGCTCATGCTCTGTCTCTCTCTGTCTCAAAAATAAATAAACGTTAAAAAATTAAAAAAAGAAATTGGTTGCATTTTATACAACAATAATGAATCAACAGAAAGAGAAATCAAGAACCTGATCCCATTCATAATTGCAGCAAAAAACATAAAGTACCTAGGAATAAGCCTAACCAAAGATGTAAAAGATCTTTATGCTGAAAACCATAGAAAGCTTATGAAGGAAATTAGAGAAGATACAAAGAAATGGAAACACATTTATGCTTATGGGTCGGAAGAATAAATATTGTTAAAATGTGAAAACGACCCAAAGTAATCTACAGATTCAATGCAATCCCAATCAAAATTGCACCAGCATTCTTCCCAAAGCTTGAACAAATAATCCTAAAATTTGAATGGAACCACAAAAGACCTTGAATAGCCAAATATTGAAGAAGAAAAACAATGTGGGAGGCATCACAATCCCAGACTTTAGCCTCTACTACAAAGTTGTAATCATCAAGACAGTATGGTATTGGCACAAAAACAGACATAGACCAGAGGAAGAGGATAGATAACGCATAATTAGACCAACAAATGTATGGCCAACTCATCTTTGAGAAAGAAGTGAAGAGTATCCAATGAAAAAGAGTCTCTTTAACAAATAGGGCTGGGAGAACTGGACAGTAACATGGAGAAGAATGAAACCAGACCACTTTCTTATACCATATACAAAAATAAACTCAAAATGGATGAAAGACCTGAATGTGAAACAGGAAACCATCAAAACCCTTGAGGAAACTACCTCTTTGACCTCAGCCACAGTAATTTCTTACTTGACACATCTCCATAGATAAGGGAATTAAAAGCAAACAGGAACTATTGGGACCTCATCAAGATAAAAAGCTTCTGCAATGCAAAGGAAACAATCAACAAAACTAAAAGGCAAAGGATAGAATGGGAAAACATATTTGCAAATGACGTATCATTTAAAGTGCTAGTATCCAAAATCTATAAGGACCTCACCAAACTCCACACCCGAAAAACATATAATCCAGTGAAGAAATGGGCAGAAGACACAAATACACAGTTTTCCAAAGAAGAAATCCAGATGGCCAACAGACACATGAAACGATGCTCAGCGTCCCTCATCATCAGGGAAATACAAATCGAAGCCACACTGAGATATTGCCTCATGCTGGTCAGAATGGCTAAAATGAAGAAATCAGGAGACTATAGGTGCTGGCGACGATGTGGAGAAACGGGCACACTCTTGCACTGTTGGTGGGAATTCAAATTGGTGCAGCTACTTTGAAAAACAGTGTGGAGTTTCCTCAAAATTACAAGTAGAACTACCCTGTGACCTAGCAATAGCTTTTATAGAAATTTACCCAAGGGATACAGGAATGCTGATGCATAGAGGCACATGTACTCCAAGGTTTATACCAGCACTTTCAACAATAGCCAAATTATGGAAAGAGCCTAAATGTCCATCACTGATGAATGGATAAAGAAATTGTGGTTTATATATATCATGAAATACTACTTGGCAATGAGAAAGAATGAAATCTGGCCATTTGTAGCAACGTGGATGGAACTCGAGGGTATTATGCTAAGTGAAATAAGTTAGTCCGAGGAAATAGATTCTGTATGATTTCACTCATATGTGGATCTTAAGAAACTATGAGAAGACCATGGGGGAAGGGAAGGGGAAAAAGCAAGTTACAAATGGGGGGGCAAACCATAAGAGACTTTTAAACAGAGAACAAACTAAGGGTTGGTGGGGGATAGGGGAGAGGGGAAAGCGGATGATGGGCATTGAGGAGGGCACTTGTTGGGATGAGCACTGGGTGTTGTATGGAAACCAATTTGACAATAAATTATATTTTTAAAAAGGCCCCATATTGTATGATGCCATATACGTGAAACATTCAGAATAGGTAAATCCACACAGACAGAACCCAAATTACTGGTTGGTAGGGACAAAGGGGAGGAGGGAAAACGGAGTGACTGTTTAATGCCAATGAAGTATCCTTTTGTGATGAAGAAAATGTTTTGGAACTAGATATTAATGATGGTTGTCCAACATTGTTTTTGTACTAAATATATACTTTAAAATGGTTACTTTTACATTATCTGAATTTTACCAGAAAATGGATACTGTTACTTTTCTCCCTGTCTAAAATATTAAGATTCTTATTTTCCTGAGCCAAGCAGAATCCCTTATATCCTCGTTGGTGGGAATGTAAACTGGTACAGCCCATCTGGAAAACAGTGTGGAGGTTCCTCAGGAAACTAACAATAGAACTCCCCTATGACCCAGCAATAGCACTGCTAGGAATTTACCCAAGGGATACAGAAATGCTGATGCATAGGGGCNGAGTAATATTCCATTATATATATATATACCACCTCTTCTTTATTCATTCATCAGTTGATGGATATTTGGGCTCTTTTCATAATTTGACTATTGTTGATAATGTTGCTATAAACATCGGGGTTCGTGTGTCCCTTTGAAACAGTATTTTTGTATCCTTTGTGTAAATACCTAGCAGTGCAATTGCTATATCATAGGCTAGTTCTATTTTTAACTTTTTGAGGAAGTTCCATACTGTTTTCCACAGTAGCTGCACCAGTTGGCATTCCCATCAACAGTGTAAGAGAGTTCCCCTTTCTCAGCATCCTTGCCACAACTTGTGGTTTCCCCGTGTTACTTAATTTTAGCCATTCTGTCAAGTGTGAGGTGATATCTTATTGTAGTTTTGCTTCATATTTCCCTAATGATGAATTATGTTGAGCATCTTTTCATGTGCTTGGTAGCATTTTTCACAGAGCTAGAACAAACAATCCTAAAATTTGTATGGAACCACAAAAGACCCCAATAGCCAAAGCAATGTTGAAAAAGAAAGAAAAACAGGAAGCATCACAATTCCAGGCTTCAAGTGATATTACAAAGCTGTAGTGATCAAGACAGTATGGTACTGGCATAAAAATAGACACATAGGTCAATGGAACAGAATAGAAAACCCAGAAATGGATCCACAATTATATGGTCAACTCATCTTCAACAAAGCAGGAAAGAATATCCAATGGAAAAAAGTCTCCTTAACAAAGGGCGCTGGGAAAACTGAATGGCAACATGTAAAAGAATAAAACTGGACCACTTTCTTATGGCATACACAAAATGAACTCAAAATGGATGAGAGCCTACATGTGAGACAGGAAATCATCAAAATCCTAGAGGAGGATATAGTCAGCAACCTCTTTGACATCAGCCATAGCAAATTCTTACTAGATATATCTCCTGAGGCAAGGAAAACAAAAGCACAAATAAACTATTGGGACTTCATCAAGATAAATAAGTTCTGCCAGCAAAGAAAGGAATAAACAAAACTAAAAGGCAACCTTCAGAATTAGATATTTGCAAATGACATATCTGATAAAGGGTTAGTACTGAAAATACATAAAGAACTTATAAAGCTCAGCACCCAAAAAAACGATAATCCAGTTAAAAAATGAGCAGAAGGCATGAATAAAATTTTTTAAAGGAAGACATACAGGATATGTCATATTATTTAAATCTCACAGAAACAATTAAAAAATGGCATATAGTAGGTGCTAAGCAAGTATCTGTGGTATGAATGAACAACTATATAAGCAAGGTGCCATGTGAGGCAACTGTGGTTGAGAAAGGTTAGGTAACTTTCCCCAGGACTCCTAGTTAGTAAGTGGAAGAATTCAAGCCTTTTAGACAAGATTATAAGACAAAATACCACTCTTGGATTCTGTTCTAACCTGAAGTTATGATAAAGACATTAGGTTCTATTTCTAGAAAGAAGTTAGGCCCTTAATATTACTTTTTGAGTCATACTGAAATTCGAATCTGTTAATTACATTGTGTTGCTTTGGTTCCAGGCAGGCAGCATTGACATCCAATTTTCCACTATTACCAATCATGTGACTTTGGGAAGATTAGATTTACCCTCTCTGAAACAAAGTTTTCAGAAGATTGTAAAATGAAATTAGAATCAAAGTGTAGCCAGAATTGGAAGTCAAGGCTACCTTACTCTCCTGGTTTTTAAATAATGGTAACTCACACAAAATGTTAAGAAAACACTGTGCAGGCCAAATAAAATACATCTGCAGGCTGAATTTTGCCTGTTAGTCACAAGTTTTGACCTCTGTATTAGCTGAGAGAAGACAGAAAGTTTTCTTGTCTTTAAAATGGGCTCAATGAGTGTGCACCTTATAAGGTTTTTTATGAGGATTAAGTTTGTGTGTATGTGTGTGTCTTTTAAAACAGTGTATATAACAAGTGCTCTGCAAATAAGCTAAATTAATCAAAGTAAGCAAACTCTAAGCTTCCTTTGACTATTTTCACTAATTCTAACTTGGTCTTTGACTCAGTTTGCACATCTGTAAAATGGGGACTATAAGGGTACCTCCTTTGTATGGTTATTGTGAGGATTAAGTGATTTAATATAGAGATTTAATATATCTACAGTACTCAGAACATTGCTTAGAACAGGTAAAGCACTATGCAAGTGATAACCATTATCATTATTAATTTCTAAAATGATTGCTTGGCAAAGCTCATTTAAGTCAGTACTGCAAAATTCTAAAATATGTTTAACAATGTTTACAAGATGGTATTTTTCCTAANAGTTTTTATATTTATTATGAGAGAGAGAACATGAGTGTGTGAGCAGGGGAAGGGCAGAGAGGGAGAGAGAAAATCCCAAGCAGGCTCCGCACTGTCAGCACAGAGCCCAATGTGGGGCTCAATTTCATGAACTGTGAGATCATGACCTGAGCCAAAATGAAGTGTCAGAGGCTCAAGTGACTGAGCCACCCAGGTGCCTGTGGAGCTGAACTTTTAGCCCTTCAATCAATCATTCAAAAAAGCAAAATGGTAAATAGTCTGAGAATAGAAAAACTTCCCAATAATTGCAGAGCCCACTTAATACTTCTTCATAAAGCTCAGGTTTATTGTTGAGATAAAGGTTGAAATAAAGGCTGAGATAAAATTAGAAACAGCCTAAACTTGCATCTATAAGGGCAAAAAATTGAATTTAGTTTTAACATCTCTCTACATTTCCCATAGTAAATCTAAGAAGAAGTGGAAAATTCAAACTCTCATGCACAGTTAATTAGAAGAAAGTTCTATATTGGAAAACAGAATTGTCTCTTGGCTCCCTACTTAATCCGCATCTACTTGGAGTACACTGTTGCTTTGTCAGATATGTAAGGAAGAAGTTGTAAGTAGAGTCAGGCCCTGGGGTTGGACAGATCAGCACTCCAACCTTAAGAATCTGGCATAAATATAGGAATCTTGAAAGGACTTGGCAGTGAGTGGATGACCAATGGGACAAATCAGAGTCCTAGTATAAGGGGACTGGAAATATGTTGGATCCTCATACTGAATGATTAGGGATCATTCAGGACATTAGTTTAAGGGTCCTAGAAGTGGGATGTTTCGTACTGAAGTGACAATAACTATTAGTGAATCTCCTTTGAGAAGAGGAGTAGTTTACATCACAGTACATCACAGAAGCCAGTGTGAGAGGATCACAGAAAAAAGGATGAATTCCCATGTTGGAAAAAAGAGAGTACAGGAAATATTTTTGGATTACTAATAGAAGGAAATGTGAAAATGTGGGGTTCCTAGTTATATGTATTGGTAGGATTCATAGTGTAAGCAGTTTACTGAGACAGGGTGTGTTCTTTCCTCAATTCTGTAGGGTGGAAGCCCCCAGAATGAGAATACTAGGCACAAGTAGTTGTCCTGTATGAGAAAAGGAGGCTCTAGTGGAAAGAGCCAGGACATTCTTGTGGGTAAGGCTAGGAAATAAGGTAAGAAACCCTAGGTGGGAAGTGATGGCGACATGGTAGGACCTTCCTCGTGGTAAGGTGCAAGAAATATTGTGGGAAGCTAGAGTTTGGAGACGAGGAGGTCTCCAGAGAGCTAAAAACAAACACCAACCCTCCTCCCCTAAAAACCCCCCCAAAAAACAAAAAATCCAAAACCTCGCAGTGTGAGGGCTAAGAACACGGGGGAGGGGGACGCCAGTGTGAAGGGTACGACAGACAATTATGCTGGAGTATAATTTCCCCACCTTAGGTGCCCAGTTCCACTTACCCAGGCAGAGTTCAAAGACATAGGCATAGTAGGACCAAAGCACAACAAGGACGATAACAAGCACTGGCACCCAGGAAAGTACTCGGCGGCAGCACCGCAGTCCCCCGGACAGAGCCATCTTCCAGCCTCGCCGCATCTTTGGATCGAAGATCGACCGAGCAGGCCTGTTGGCGCTGGGTCGGAACTGCTGGGCAGGCAGCTAGGAGGCAGGAAGGCGCGCTGTGCAGCGCTCCACTGCCTAGCCTGGCGGGAATCTTCTCATCGAGCGGATACCACCTGTAAGGCTGCAGGGCAGAGTGCGCCCTGCCTGGCACAATAGGGGTGAGTCATGGCAAGGAGGAACTGACTGTTGGAGCGGAAGGTGATCCGCCCGGCAGTCGAGCAGTCGAGGCTGGGCAAGCTCAGAGGGAATGCAGTCCCTCCCCTTTCCTCCTCTTCCACCCCCTTGCTACAGCTGTAGATGCAGACCTGGACCTCTGCAAAACAGTAAAGCGGAAGAAATTTGGGTCCACCCATCTGCTCATACTGCACTGCGTTCCCCCCTCATCTCCTTTCTGATCTTTATGTTTTTCTGTCTCTGTTTGTTTCCCCCTCAAACACATACACGGGAGCACACACATACACGCAGTGCGAAAGATACCAGCCATACCATCTTAAGACTTAAAGGTTGTCCAACCCCATCCTCCCACTGCTGCTTGAACAATGTGCTTAAGGCGTAGTGCCTCAATCACTGCTTAGGTAAGTCCGTTCATAGGACGCTCCCTCCTTCTTTCTCTTCCCTTACCCCTGAGTTTAGCCTCTTCCATTTTCGCAATAAATGAACATATTGGTACAGAAAAACACGAAGGAGACGTTAATTCTGTGAGGGGTCAGGGAAAGAAACAAAGGCAGTAATATTTAAACTGACCTTTAATAAATGTTTGCTAGGCAGATGAGAGGGGAAGGATCTTTCAGACAGAGGAAACAGCATTGGCAAAGGCATAGAATAATAAAAGTCAAAAAGTGTTCAAGGAACAACTAATATGGCTTGAAAGTATATGTGGAGAGGAGAGGCAGGGACTGAGACTGGGAATATAGGCTGAGGGAACAGTGTGAAGGTCCTCATATCCCCTATCAGGGTGTGTGAACATAATCCTGTAAAGCAAATTACTGTGAACAGCCACTAAAGGTTTTAGAACAATGGAATGACATTATCAGAGATGTCTTTGTAAAAGAACTGGCAGGATTTGGGAGAGGAGAATGGCCTGGAAGCAGACCAATTAGGAGGCAATTTAATTCAACAAATGTTTTTGGAATAGTTGCTTTGTGTTAGGTCACCTGTGGTATAAAAAGAACACTGAAACAGGAAGCCTGTCCCCATGAAGCTCATGTTCTCATCAGAGGAATAGGTGTTCAATGACACAGGTACAATAATGGAAGTATAGTAAGATTTATGGTTTTGAAACTCACTGTTTAATAATTTCTAAATATCTATGACGTGGAGAAACTTTGTGATTTTGTTAAAACTCCTGTTTTATGGGGCGCCTGGGTGGCTTAGTCGGTTAAGCGTCCGACTTTCGCTTAGGTCATGATCTCGCAGTTCGTGGGTTCGAGCCCCGCGTCGGGCTCTGTGCTGACTGCCAGCTCAGAGCCTGGAGCCTGTTTCAGCCTGTGACTCCCTCTCTCTCTGACCCTCCCCTGCTCACGCTGTCTCTCTCTCTCTCCTAAAAATAAATTAAAAACATTAAAAAAAATTAAAAAAAACTCCTGTTTTATTCAAATTTTGTTTTGGAAGCAAGGATTTCAACATGGTTGTTCTTTGTTCTTTATTCATGGTTATATATGCAGTAATTCCTGAAGTGATAAGAGCTTTTGCTCTTTTTAGATTAAGTTAACTTCATGGTTGATATTACTAAATTAATGATATAATGAAACACAGACTCATTTCACTTGCAACATTTATTTTAATAGCCCAATTAATTATTTGAGACTTAAGTTTCTGACATAGATACTTAAATTTTTTCCCCAGCGTTACTGAGGTATAATTGACAGATAAAAATTGTATATATTTAAGGTGTACAATGTGATCATTTGTGAAATGATTATGACAGTCAAGCTAATTAACACTTCTATTATCTCACATAGTTACCATTTTTTGACAAATATTTTTATTGAGATATATTTTACATACAACATTGTATAAATTTAAGGTATACATTTTTAAGTTTTTGTTTAAATTCCAGTTAGTTAGCATACAGTATAATATTAGTTTTAGGTGTACAATATAGTGATTCAACACTTCCATTTAATACCAGATGCTCATCANTGGTTTGCCTCACTCTCTCTTTTTCCCCCTTTGCTTGCTTGTTTGTTTCTTAAATTCCACATATGAGTGAAATTATAGGGTATTTGTCATTTTCTGATGGACTTATTTTCCTTTGCATAATACCCTCTAGCTCCATTCATATCATTGCAAATGGCAAGATTTCATTATTTTATGGCTGAATAATATTCCATGGTATGTGTGTATATATNTGGCTATTGTTGATAATACTTTTATAAACACAAAGGTGCATGTGTCCCTTCAAATCTGTATTTTTATATCCTTTGGGTTAAATACCTATGAGTATAGTTGCTTATCATAGAGTAGTTCTATTTTTAACTTTTTGAGGAACCTCCATACGGTTTTCCAGAGTGGCTGCACCAGTTGGCATTCACACCAAGAATGCAAGAGGGTTCCCCTTTCTCCATATCTTCACCAAAACCTCTTTCTTGTGTTGTTGATTTTAGCCATTTTGACAGGTGTGAGGTGGTATCCCATGTAGTTTTGATTTGCATTTCCCTGATGACCAGTGATGTTGAGCGTCTTTCATGTGTCTGTTGGTTATCTGTATTTTTTTTTGAAAAATGTCTATTCATGTATTCTGTCCAATTTTTAATTGTATTTTTCATTTTTTGGGTGTTATGTAAGTTCTTTATATATCCTGTATACTAACCCTTTATTAAATATGTCATCACAAGTATCTTCCCCCAATTCTGTAGGTTGCCTTTTAGTTTTGGGTCCTTGTAGTTTATGTTTTCCTTGCTATACAGAAGCTTTTAATTTTAATGAAATCTTAATAGTTTATTTTTGCTTTTGTTTCCCTTGCCTTGGGAGATGTATCTAGAAAGAAGTTGATATGGCTGATAGCAAAGAAGTTACAGCCCGTCCTTGTTCTCCTCTAGGATTTTTATGGTTCCCTGTCTCACATTTAGGTCTTTAATACATTTTGAATTTATTTTTGTGTATGGTATGACAAAGTAGTCCAGTTTCATTCTTTCTCATGTTGCTGTCCAGTTTTCCAACACCCTTTGCTTTAGAGACTGTCTTTTTTCCATTGGATATTCTTTCCTGAAGATTAGCTGACCATAATGTTGTAGGTTTATTTCTGGGTATTTTATTCTGTTCTGTTATCTATGGATCTATTTTTGTGCTAGTAGAATACTGTTTTGATTAGTACAGGATTGTAATATAACTTGAAATTTCTTATGCCTCCAGTTTTGTTTTTCACTATTTGCTGTCACTATTTGGACTCCTTTGTTTGGACTATCCACTATTTTGATTGTTTGTTCTAGCTCTGAGAAAAGTGCTGGTGGTATTTTGATAGGGATTGCATTAAATGTGTAGATTGTTTTAAGTAGTATAGACATTTTAACAATTTTTGTTCTTCCTATCCATGAGCATGGGATCTTTTTCCATTTTTTTGTGTCATCTTCAACTTCTTTCATCACCATTTTCTAGTTCTCAGGGTATAGGCCTTTCACCTCTTTGGTTAGGTTTGTTCCTAGGTGTCTTATTGTTTTTATGCAATTGTAAATGGGATCAATTCCATGATTTTTCTTTCTGCTGCTTCATTATTGGTATATAGAAATGCGGCGGATTTCTGTATGTTGATTTTGTATCTTGGTATTTTACTGAATTCATGTATGAGTTCTAACAGTTTTTGATAGAAACTTTCATGTTTTCTATATAAGGTATCATGTCGTCTGCAGAGAGTGACAATTTGACTTCTCCTTGCTTATTTGGATGCCTTTTATTTCTTTTTGTTTTCTGATTGCTGTGCCTAGAATTTTCAATACTGTGTCATATAACAGTAGTAGGAGTGGACATCCCTGTCTTCTTCCTGACTGTGAAGGGAAAGCTCTCAGTTGTTTCTCCATTGAGTATGATGTGAGCTGTGGGTTTTTCATAAATGGCCATTAGTATGGTGAGGCGTGTTCCCTCTAAACCTACCTTGTTGAGGGTTTTTCTCATGAATGGATGTTGTACTTTGTCAAATGCTTTTAATACATCCATGGAAATAATCATACGTCTCTTCTCCTTTCTTTTATTAATGTGGCGTATCACGTTGATTTGCAAACATTGAGCCACTCTTGCATCCTAGGAATAAATTCCACTGGATCATGGTGAATGATTTTTCAATGTATTGTTGGGTTGGCTTTGATAGTATTTTATTGAGAGTTTTTGCGTCCATGTTCATCAGGGATATTGGCCTGTAGTTCTCCTTTTCAGTAGTGTCTCCATCTGGTTTTGGTGTGAGGGTAATGCTGGCCTCATAGAATAAATTTGGAATTTTTCCTTACTTTTCTATTTTCTTGAATAGTTTGAGAAAAATAGGTGTTAACTCTTCTTTGAATGTTAGGTAGACTTTGTGAAACAATCTGGTCTTGGCTTTTGGTTTGTAGGGAGTTTTGTGATTACTGATTCAATTTCTTTGCTGGTTATCATTCTGTTCAAGCTTTCTATTTCTTCCTGTTTTAGTTTTGGTAGTTTATATTTTTCTAGGAATTTGTCCATTTTTTCCATGTTGTCTAAATTGTTGGCATATAGTTTTTCATGATATTCTGTCTTATAATTGTATTTCTGTGGTGTTGGTTGTTCTTTCTCCTCTCTCATTTGTGACTTTATTTATTATGATCTTTTCCCTTTTCTCTTTGATAAGTCTGGCTGGAGGTTTATCAATTTTATTAATTTTTCAAATAATCAGCTCTTGGTTTCATTGATCTGTTCTGTTGTTCTTTTAGTTTCTATATCATTTGTTTCTGCTCTAATCTTTATTATTTACTTCCTTCTGCTGGCTTTAAACTTTGCTTTTTGTACTTTTTCTAGTTCCTTTGAGAGAAAGATTAGGTTGTATGTTTGAAATTTTTCTTGCTTCCTGAATTAGGCCTATCTGTTATATACTTCCCTCTAGGGACTGCTTTTGCTCCATACCAAATGTTTGGGCCATTGTGTTTTCATTTTCATTTGTTTCCAGGTTTTTTTGTTTGTATGTTTCTTCTTTATTTCCTGGTTGACCCATTCATTGTTTAGTAGCTTGTTGGTTAACCTCCATGTATCTGTAGTATTGCCAAATTTTTTCTTGTGGTTGACTTCTAATTTCATAGTGTTGTAGTCAGGTAAGGTGCATGATATGATTTTATTCTTTTTGTATTTATTGAGACCTGATTTGTGAGGTAATATGTGATCTATTTTGGAGAATGTTCCACGTGCACTTGGAAAGAATGTATATTCTTCTGTTTTAGTCTAGAATGTCCTGAATATATCTTTTAAGTTCATCTGATCCAGTGTGTCTTTCAAAGTCATTTTTTCTTGTTTATTTTCTGTTTAGATTATTTGTCCATTGATGTAACTCGGGAGCTAAATTCCTCTATTATTACTGTATTTTATAATCAATGAGTTCCTTTATGTTTGTTATTGTTTTACATATTTGGGGGCTCCCTTGTTGGTTGTATGAATATTTATAATTGCTATATATTATTTTTGGAATCTCCCCTTTATGAGTGTATAGCACCTTTCTTTTTCTCTTTTTACAGTCTGTTTTAAAATCTAGTGGGATGAGCACTGGGTGTTATATGGAAACCAACTTGACAATAAACTATTTTAGAAAAAAAAAATCTGGTTTTTCTGATATAAGTATTGCTTCTAGCTTTTTTTTTTTGACATCCATTTGTGTGATAAATACTTCTCCATCTCCTTCCTATCAATCTGCAGGTGTCTTTAGGTCTACAATGAGTCTTTTATAGGCAGCATATAGATGAGTCTTGTTTTTTATCCATTCTGACACTCTATGTCTTTTGATTGGAGTGTTTAGTCCATTTACATTGTAAGTAATTACTGATAGATGTGTATTTATTGACATTTTATTACTTGTTTTGTCATTATTTCTGGATATATTCTCTGATCCTTTCTTGTCTTTGTCACTTTTTGTCTTTCCACTCAAAGAGTCCCCTTTAATATTTCTTGCAGGGATGATTTAGTGGTCACTAACTACTTTAGTTTTTGTTTGTTTAGGAAACTCTTTATCTCTCCTATTCTGAATGATAGCCTTGCTTGACAGAGTATTCTTGACTGCAGATTGTCCCCATTCAGCAGTTTGAATATATCATGCCCCCACTTTCTGGCTATTCAGAGTTTCTGTTGACAAATCTCCAAGTAGCCTTATGGGTCTTCTCTTGTAAGTTAAGGACTTCTTTGGCCTCTTTTATGGTTTTTTATTACTATATTTTGCAAATTGAATTACAGTATGTCTCAGTGTTGGCCACCTTTTGTTGATTTTGGTGGGAATTCTCTGTGCCTCCAGGATCTCGGTATTTGTTTCATTCCCCAATTAGCGAAGTTTTCAACTATTATTTCTTCAAGTAAAATTTCTGCCTTCTGTTTTCTCTCTTCTTTTCCTGGGGCCTCTATAATCCAAATGTTATTACATTTGATGGAGTCACTGAGTTCCCTAAGTCTCTTCTTGTGTTGCACAGTTCTTCTTTTCTGTTTTGTTCAGCTTCATTATTTCCATTATTTTGTCTTCTAGGTCACTAATTTATTCCTGTGCTTCTTCCAGCCTGCTGTTAATTGCATCAAATCTGTTTCCAATCTCGTTTATTATATCCTTTTCTTTCTTTCTTTCTTTCTGCGAAGTTAATTTAGTCTCTTTATTGTTGCACTTTCGCACACATTTATGGGGGAACAAACAATGGAATTTCAAACCCAAAGTCATTAATGTATCTGATAATTTAGTTCCAAAAAAGAGCATTTGGTTTAATTACAATTTAGATAATTAAGTTGGTAGATAAATTTTATTTAGTTGCCAAATACCATTTATTGTATCCTTCGTCTCTGATTGATTCCTTTTTAACTCTTTTATCTCCATGGTAATGGTCTCACTGATGCCTTCTATTGTTATCTGAAGCCAAGTGAATATCCTTATGATTGTTGCTTTAAATTCTCCATCAGGCATGCTATTTATGTCTGTTTCACTTACACCTCTGGCCATGGACTTATTTGATTTTTCACTTGTTTCTGCTTCTTTGTGCTGGCTCCTGGCTGGCCGCACTTCTACAGTAGCGGTGCGCCTGCTGCTATTGTCCTCCCGGCGGGCTTGGACCCCTGGAAGAGCCGCGCGGACACCGGGCGTCCGCGCTCCTGGCTGGCTGGAACTCTAGAGGGAAGGCAAAGTGTTTTTAAAATTTTTAAATGTTTATTTATTTTTGAGAGAGAGACAGAGAATGAGTTGAGGAGGGTCAAAGAGAGAGGGAGACACAGAATCCAAAGCAGTCTCGAGGCTGTGAGCTGTCAGCACAGAGCCTGATGCAAGGCCCAAACTCATGAACTGTGAGATAATGACCTGAGCCAAAGCTGGATGCTTAACCACCTGAGCCACCCAGGTGCCCCTTGTTCTTTCATTTGGGATAAATTCCTCTGTCTTGGCATTTTGTCTAAGTATCTGCCAGTGTTAGATAAGCCAATTAGGTCTCCTGCTCCTGAAAGTAATGGCCCTATGAAGAAGGGGTCATGTAGTGTCCAGGGCCTGATGCTTTAGGGAGTGTCTCTGGTGTGTGCTTCTTGCACTCTGCTATTGCATTTTCTCTGCTCTATCCTTCAGGCCAGTGGTCTGGAGAGGCTCTCTTTGCTTGCTGTGTGCAGTGTTTGGTCCCTGACCTGAATGTGGCAAGTTTTAACTAGGTGTGCTTTGGTCTGCTCATGAAATGAGACCCAACACTACTTCCACAAGAACTGAGGCTCTGCAGAGCTATCTGGTTGAGAAATGTGGTGTGGGTAGGGTTTTGTGCTATCTTCTGGGGGAAGGTCCTGTTGCACTGGGACTATGACAAACTGACTGAGAAGGGAAGTTCAGCTAGAATGCAGCAGGGTGGGACGTGGCGTAAGCAAGTTAGGCAGCCAGTGTTGATGCTGGGTTGCTTCCTGCATGTGGATCTGTGTTTATGCTGAGTGGTTGGAGAGAGAAATGTCACCAGCCATTCCTTTTTCTGCGGAGAACCATCTCCATGAATTCTGCCTTCCAGTGAAGAACTCTAAGAAGAGCAAATAATTTCCCCCCAGCGTGTACCAGGTGTTCTTCAAATAGTTCCAGGTGTTTGCCTCCATGCTCTCCAGGAGCAGAGCAGTGCTCTCAGGGCACTGTCACAGCCAAGCCTGCTGACCTTTAATACTATAGGCTTTAAGCCCTGCTAGTTGTAAGAACTCATGGAATTTAGCCTCTCAATCCAAGCCAATGGCTTTGGGGAAATGTTCTCCTTGTGCATTCTCCTGTGTGCACATCTCTCTCTCGCCCTTCTCTGTGACCATGGCTCCCTCCCCTCCACAGCACCCAGATCCATTCATCCCATGAAGCATGTCTCTGCACTTGCTGAATGACCTTCTTTGATACAGCCTCTTCTCTCCCTTTAGTTATGGAGTTTGTTCTGTCAGTCTTCAGGATAATTTCTGGGGTATTTGGGATGATTTGATAGTTATCTAGTTGTTTTTGTGGTACAAGGTGAGCCTAGAGTCCTCCTATTCCATTGCCATCTTCCTGTATCCTGAATGTGTATAACATATTGATTTGATACATTCGTTCTATTGCAATATGATTGCCATTGCTAACACCTCTATCCTATCACATAATTATAACTTCTTCTAATACTGGGAGTAGTTAATATCTATTCTCTTAGTAAGTTTAATATTTGTAGTACAGTTTTGTCATCTATAATCACTATCTTGTGTATTAAGTTTCCAGGACCTATTTATCTACTAGTTGCATTTTACTCTCTCATTTTTTTATTTTAGTTTTTTAAAATATTTATTCATTTTTGAGAGAGAGACAGAGGCAGAGAGACAGAGCGTGAGTGTGGGAGGGGCAGAGAGCTATGGAGACACAGAATCCAAAACAGGCTCCAGGCCCTGAGCTGTCAGCACAGAACCCATGAACCATGAGATCATGACCTGAGCCAAAGTCAGACACGTAACTGACTGAGCCACCTGGTGCCCCGATTTTAATTTTTGAATTCCACATCTAAGAGATACAGTGTTTTTCTTTCTGTCTGATTAATCTCATATAACATAATGTCCTCAAGTTCCATCAATGTTTTTACAAATGGCAGGACTTCATTTTTTATAGGATAATCCAGTCTTTATCTCTGGATAAAGAGATAGGCACTTAGGTTGTTTTCATATTTTGGGTATTGTGAATAATGCTGCAATAAACATAGGAGTACATATGTCTCTTTGGTAAACTGTTTTTATTCCTTTGGATATATACCCAAAACTGGGATTGCTGGAATATATGATAACTCTATTTTTTAATTTTTTGAAGGACCTCCATACTGTTATTAGTGGCTGAACCTTACAGGTGTGAGGTGATATCTCATTGTATTTTCCATATTTTGTGTTTGTGTTTATAGTGATAACACCTAAGATCTACACTTTTAGCAAATTTGAAGTATATAATACAGTATTATTAACTGTAGTCATGTTGTACAGTAGATCCCCATAACAAATGATCTTATAACACTAAATTTGTACCCTTTCACCAGTGTCTCCTTATTCCTTCCTCACAGCACCAGCCCATGGCAACCACCTTTCTACTCTCTGCTTCTTTGAATTCACATTTTTTATTCCACATATAAGTAACATCATACAGTATTAGTTTTCTGTGCCTAGCTTGTTTCACTTTGCATAATGTCCTACAGGTACCACCATGTTGTTGCAAATGGCAGGATTTCTTTGTTTTCATGGTTGAAAAATATTCCATTATATTTTTGTATTCATTCATTCATCCATGGACACCAGGTAGTTTCCATATATTGAAGACTGTTAGTAATGTGGTAACAAACATACAAGTTTAAATATCTCTTTTTTTAAAATATTTTTATTTTTGAGAGAGAGAGAGAGAGACAGCATGAGCAGGGGAGGATCAGAGAGAGAGGGAGGCACAGAATCTGAAACAGGCTCCAGGCTCTGAGCTAGCTGTCAGCACAGAGCCCGATGCTGGGCTCGAACCCACGAACCGCGAGATCATGACCTGAGCCGAAGTCGGACGCTCAACCAACTGAGCCACCCAGGCGCCCCTAGATATCTCTTTTTTTTTTATTTGAGAGAGAGAGAGAATGCACATGAGCAAAGGAGAGAGGCAGAGGAGAGAGCGTGGAGCCCTAGATGGGATGTGATCCCACATACCTGGGATCATGATCTGTGTCAAGATCAAGAGTCAGATGCTCAACTGACTGAGAAACCCAAGCAGCCCTAGCTTTTGAGGCACAAGTTTCCTTTCCATTAGACATATACTTTTAAAAGCATGATTTCTGGATCACATGGTAGTTATATTGTTAATTTTCTGAGGAATCTTCATACTGTTTTTCATAATGGTTCTACCTATTTACATCCCTGCAAACAGTGCACAAGCATCCCCTTTTCTACAAACCTTTGCCAACATTTATCTTTTTTAAATGGAAAAACATTATTTGTAATTGAAGTATGGTTGGCATATAATATTTTATTAGTTTCAGGTGTACAACATAGTGATTTGATAATTACATATATTATGAAATGTTCATTTTCATAAGTGCAGTTATCATGTGTCACCATATAAAGTTATTACAATATTGGAATGTCATGCAGAAAGACAGATACCATACGTTTTTCACTTTCACATGGAATGTAAGAAACAAAAGAACGAACAAGCAATAACAAAAAGAGTAATAGCCTCATAAACATAGAGAATAAACTGGTGGTTGCTAACAGGGATAGATAAATGAAACACTTATTACCTTTTCTTTTTGTAACATAGGTGATAGCCCACTGTGGTTTTAATTTAAATTTCCTTGATAATTGGTTTCCTTGATGTTGAGCACATTTTCATATACCTGTTGGCCTTTTGTATGTCTTCCTTGGAAAAATGACTATTTAGGTCCTTTGTCAATTTCTTAGTTATTTTTTTTGCTATTGAATTAATTATATAAATTCCTTACATATTTTGGACCCTATTCCCTCATCAGATATATTATTTGTAAGTATTTTTACTCCCATCCTGTGGGTTGTTGCTTCACTTTGCTGTTTTCTTTGGTTGCAAGAGCTTTTTAGTTTGATATANTGTTATATCCAGAAATTCATTGCTAAGACCAGTGTCTAGGAGCATTTTCCTTACATATTCTTCTAGGAGTTTTACAGTTTAAGACTGTACATTTATGTCTTTAATCCATTTTGAATTGATTTTTGTGTAAGATGTAAGATAAGGGTCCACATTTATTCTTTTACATGTGGGTACCCAGATTTCCCGGTACCGTTAATTAAAGAGACTATCTTTTTCCCATTGTGTATTCTTAGCAATCTTGTCAAATATTTGTAGACTATGTATGTGTGGGTTTATTTCTAGACTCTCTATTCTGTTCCAATGGACTATGTATCTATTTTTATGCCAGTACCATACTGCATTGATTACAAGAGCTTTGTGACAGAATTTTAAACCAAGAAGTGTGATGCCTCCAGTTTGTTCTTCTTGCTCCAGATTCCTTTGGCTATCCAGAGTCTCCTGTGGTTTCATATGAATGTTATATATTTTTTCTATTTTTATGAAAAATAGCACTTGCATTTTGGTAGAGATTGCATTTAATCTATACTATACTAAAATGTCCAACGCATACTATGGACATTTTAACAATAGTAAGTCTCCCAATTCATCACCACTGGATACCCTAACATTATTTGTGTCTTCTCCAATTTCTTTCACCAATATCCTACAGTTTTCAGTGTATAGATTTTTCATTTCCTCTGTTAAATTTATTTCTAATTATCTTTTCTGTTTGATGCTATCGTAAATGAGATTGTGTTTTAACTTCCCCTTCAGATAGTTCATTATTAGCATATAGAGATGCAACTGGTTTTGTATGTTGATTTTGTATCCCACCGCTTTACTAAATTCATTTATTCTTTGTTTTTGGTGGAGTCTTTAGAATTTTCTCTATGTAAGACTATGTATTCTGCAAACAATGGTGATTTTAATTCTTCCTTTGGATGTCTTTTATTTCCTTTTCTTGCCTAGTAGCTCTGGTTAGGACTTCACTATTTTGCATGGAAGTGGTGAGAATGAGCATCATTGTTCTGTTTCTTAAAGGAGAAGCTTTCAGACTTTCACCATTGAATATGATGTTAGGTATGGGATTGTCATATAGCCTTTATTATGTCTAAGAACTTTTTGCTATATCTTATTTGTTGAAAGTTTTTATCATGAAAACATGTTGAATTTTGTCAAATGTCTATTGAAATGGTCTTATGATTTTTATTTTTACTCTGTTAATGTGGTGTATCATAGTTTTAATTATATACATTAACCATCCTTGCATCCCAATAATAAATCTCATTTGGTTATAATATATGATGCTTTCAAAATGCTGTTGAATTTGGTTTGCTAGTATTTTGCTAAGGACTTTTGCATCCATGTTCATCAGGGATATTGGCCTATAGTTTTCTTTTCTTTTAGTTTCCTTCTTTGGCCGTGGTTTCAGGGTAATGCTGGCCTTGTAAAATGAGTTGGAAGCATTCCCTCCTGTTCAATTTTTTGAGAAGAGTTTGAAAGCAATTAACATTAGTTCTTTTTAAATGTTTGTTAGAATCTACCAGTGAAGCTACCTGGCCCTGGGCTTTTCTTTTTTGGCAGATTTTTGATTACTGATTCAAAATTCTTACTCATTCCTGGTTTATTCAAGTTTTCTATTTCTCTGTGAGTCAGTTTTCAATGTATAAGTTGTATGTTTGTTTATGTTTAGTGTATGGGTTGGTAGGTTGTATGTTACCAGAAATCTATCCATTTCTTCTAGGTCCAATTTGTTGGCATGTAATTGCTCATAGTAATCTCTTATGATCCTTTTTATTTCTTGGTATCAGTTGCAATGTCTCTTTCATTTACAATTTTATTTACTTAAGTCTCTCTTAGTGTAACTACAAATTTGTCAGTTTTGCTTGTCTTTTCAAAAATTCAATTCTTATTTTTGTTATCTTTTTTGTTGATCTTTTCTATTGTTTATTCAGTTTCTATTAATTTATATTTGTTCTAAACTTCATTAAATTGTAGTAGTTGTGAATGGGAGTCCAGGAAAGTAGATAAAACATACCATCTTAATGAGAATGTCTGTCACTTCCAATATAGTATTAAAACTTTAGGAAGGAGGAAGATCCATGTTGAAGTCCAGTAAAATTGTATTGCATGAAGAATTTGATGGTCGAGATAGGATATAATAATGATTTTGGGGCTTTCAGGCTTGTCCTTAGTCTGAGATCACAGTACCTGGCATATAGTAGGTACTCAATAAATATTTGTTGCAGGAATTAATTAATTTTTCACTTACTATACATATTCAGAGTTTTGAATGGGTTACAATGGCCCTTTATTTTAGTGTAGAAGAACCACATACGTGAAGAAGAGGTTACTTCCCCCAAGACTTAGAACACTCTTTGACCATTGGTTGGGGTTATCTGTGAGTGGCTAGGTGAATAAGCATCATATGTTAGAGATCCTCAAAACTATCCCCAGGTTTGGCATTTTGATAGAAAGGCTCACAGGACTCAATATATAGTTTTATTTGTGGTTAAGATTTTTTATAGTGATGTATTAAGGATACACAATTAGACCATAAAGTAAAAAGACACAGGTGGAATCTGGATAAATCCCTGTGTGGGCTTCCTTATGCTCTTTTCTGCCTATGAGGGGTCACACAAAGTGCACTCTTCTCCCATAAACAAAACTGCAAAATATGTGAAATATTATCTACTATAAATACCCATTAGAGACTCAGTACCCAAGATTTGTACTAGGACTAATCACACAAATATTCTCTTTTTAGCACATACCAAAACTCCAGACTCCCAGAAGGAAAGCAGCTGTTTAGAATTAAACCACATTGCTTGCACAAATAGTCTAGGCACAGTGAGCCACCCTAATCAGATGCTAGCCAAGGATCAAACTTATAAGCAGACTTTTTCTAAGAGTAGCAGTCTTGGGTCTGCTACATTAACTCTTTTCTGCACAGTACCCATCTACTATGCTACAACTGACATTGATACCAGAATATTCCCAGGCCAGATAATATTCCAGGATGGGATTCCTTTGCCACTTCTTTGATATATGTGGGCTGTTTTGACTTTAGTGTCGTAGGAAAAGGAAAAATATCCATAAAAGAAAGTCTACCTTTCCCAATCGGCATAGACAGTTTTTCTGGTATTTATTTACCTTCCACCTCTGATAACCACATGTCATATCTCTTTTTTCTATTATGTTTTTACTTAATTCTTAAGAGTTATTTGTATATTAGGTATACGAGCCA
>NW_027527567.1:32509-32740 GCF_008692635.1 Crocuta crocuta
TATACGAGCCATTGTGTCATCACCCACACTCTTAACCATTTATATTCTACTGCTGCCCTGTTCTTTTACCCCATTCTCCCAACATTTATAATTGGAAGCAGCTCAAGTACTCACCACAGAATGATATAAATATACCATAGGCCGTTAAAACCCACTATCTAGGACCATTTTTCAGAGTTTTCCTCTGAAGCTCCACCAGTCTTGGAGGAATGAAGGCAGGTAGAGTGGCTT
>NW_027527567.1:32813-34341 GCF_008692635.1 Crocuta crocuta
TTCTGGGGGCTTGGAGAAGTATTTGCTTCTAATACTGTATTTTTCTAAAGTCCTAATCCTTCAAGGTGAAGAACTAAATATCTCTCCTTTGCAATATTTCTGGCCACACCCACCAATACTAATAAGTCCAGATGAAATCACTTTCTGAGGTAGCAAGATTTCTTGCCATGGCAGTCAGCTTATGGGGCAGGGCCATGAAAGAGGGCTACCACTCTTTTTCTTATACTACAGATGAACTTGAAAAAAAAGGCTATAATTTTTTCTTTTGTTACAATCTTATCTATACCAGTGCAAGCACCTCATACAGCATCCATACTATTCCTTCTGTGGAGTGAGCTTGCCTCATTTTTTTGGGTGGGGGAACTGGCCCTTGACTGCTCAAAGTTCCCTTCTCCTTGACAAGTTTGAAGTGTCTTAAAATATTAATCACACAATTACTACATGATACAGCAATTGCATTGTAGAGCATTATCTCAGAGAAATGTAAACTCCTATCCACACACACAAAATTGTATACCAGTGTTCATGTGGCTTTATTCAAATATCTAAAAAGAATGTAGTTGCCCTTCAATAGGTAAATGGCTAAACAAACTGTGGTTTATTCATTTTTTTCCTTTTTTAAACGTTTATTTATTTATTTTGAGAGAGAGAGAGAGAGTGCACAGTGGGGGAGGGGTAGAGAGACAAGGAGAGAGAATTTCATGCAGGTTCTGCACTATCAGTGCAGGGCCTGACATGGGGGCTCAAACTCATGAACCATGAGATTATGACATGAGCTGAAGTTAGACACTTAACAGACTGAGCCACCCAGGAGCCCTGAACTGTGGTATATTCACACCACAGAATGCTACTTAGCAATAAACAGGAATAAATTATTAATATACAGAAGTTGGATGATTTTCAAAGATATTGTGCTGAGTTAAAAAAAAAAATCCAATCTCAAAGTGTCACCTAGAGTATGATTCTATTTATGTGTTACTCTTTTTTTAATATAATTTATTGTCAAATTGGTTTCCAAAGAACACCCAGTGCTCATCCCGACAAGTGCCCTCCTCAATGCCCTCACCCACTTTCCCCTCTTATTTATGTGTTATTCTTGAAAAGACAAAAATACTATCAATAAGTAGATCAGTGGTTCCCAGGGATNCTGTCCTTCATTATGATTATGGTAGTAGTTGTATGAATTTATACCTGGGTTGAAATTCATAGACCTGTACATCAAAAAATAATTTTTGCATTAATTTTAAAAATAAATTTCAAAAATAATATAAAAACAAGGATGGTGACAAAACATAAGAGACTCTTAAATATAGAGAACAGAGGGTTGCTGAAGGGATTATGGGATGGGGGATGGGCTAAATAGGGTAAGAGGCTTAAGGAATCTATTCCTGAAATCATTATTGCACCATGTGCTAACTAACTTGGATGTAAATTATAAAAAATAAATAAATTATAGAAAGAAAAAATAGTGAAAATGATAAGAAAAAAAAGTAGGGCATTTGTTGGGATGAACACTCGGTGTTATATG
>NW_027527567.1:34451-48618 GCF_008692635.1 Crocuta crocuta
AGGGGCGCCTGGGTGGCTCAGTCGGTTAAGAGTCCGACTTCGGCTCAGGTCATGATCTCATGGTTCATGGGTTCCAGACCCGCATCAGGTTCTGTGCTGACAGCTCAGAGCCTGGAGCCTTTTTCAGATTCTGTGTCTCCCTATCTCCTTGACCCTCCCGTGCTAATGCTGTGTCTATCTCTCTCTCAAAAATAAATAGGGGCACCTGGGTGGCTCAGTTGGGTGGGTGGCCGACTTCAGCTCAGGTCATGATCTCATGGTTCGTGGGTTCCAGTCCTGCGTCGGGCTTTGTGCTGACAGCTAGCTNAAAGGCCCTTGAATGCCCAACTGAGGAATTTGGGATTTATTCATCAATTAGTGGAGAGGAATGAAAATTTTTAATTTTGGCAGTGAAAAATATATTGGAATATGATTTGTACAAAGATCACCCTGAAAAGAGCAGAGGATAAATTGAAGAGAGTAAAACAGAAAGCAGGAGGGATTCTAGCTGATAGATAAATATGAGACAAGGAGAGTAAGAACAAAAAAAGCTTGGATTGGGGCTAGATATGTTAGACATCGTGATAAAATTGGTAGGAATTAACCACTGATTTGATTGGCAGAAAAATGTTTTGCTACTAAGTTCTTTATTAGAAAGAACCCCCTTTTTCCTGTGTTGTGGCTAAAAGCTTAATTCCATAAAATTTAGAGCAACAGGCGTTTGGATCTCTTTGGTAGACAGAACTATCTTGTGTCAGAACAGGACTTCTGGAACAGTCACTGGAGGCCGAACTAGCCACTCCAACATCTGTAGACTCATTATTATCTGACAGTTCTCTGAATACTGGCTCTGTCCCCAGATTCCCATAATAATGTTAACATTTACTGACTGCTTACCATGTGGTAGGCCCCATTTTAAGTGCTTTGTATACACTGTTTGTTTAATCATGTCAAAAACTCTCAGAGATTGTACTAAAATAATTACCTGTTTCAAGATGCAAAAATTATAACACAGATCTGCTTACAATTCAAACAGAAAGTAAGTGATTGAGCCTATTCACAACCTAGGCACCTTGATTTTAAGGCCCAGACTCTTAAATGTTACACTGTGCTGGAGGTCCTTAAAAACAGGTGAATAGGAAGAGAAAACCACATTAGCAGCTTTTTCTGCCTTAACAACTTCCCTCCAATCATTTCTGCTCTCTGTGTTACCTACTATTATTGTTATTTTTATTCCCTTTGCCTATCATAAAATATTCCTGTCCTATAATCAGTTCCCTCATAGTGCTTGGTAGAAAAATATCTTCTTTGTAGTCTTAATTTCCCTGCCTCTATTATAGGTATTTTGGATGACTCCTTTAGTGAGTCTTTCTCCTAATTTATCCTGATAGGCAACTCTGTGTTTATATATTTCAGAGTCAGAAAGTAGGTGAAGCTGAGGGACTACTGGGAAAAATTGAGTAGGCCTGCCTTCTGAGTCATTTCACAAGCATGTAGAGTGGAGAAGTTGTATCTTAACCACAGGCAGGTATCAGGGAGCCAGGAGGAGGGAGCAGTTTTGCTTAAGGGAGGCTGTACATGTTAACAGTGGGTCAAGCAAACTACAGTCAGCATGTCAAATCCAGCTATTACATGCTTTTGTTAGTAAAATTTTATTGGAACACAGCCATGCCCATTCATTTATATTTTGTGTATGGCTGCTTTTGTACTACAAAAACAGAGTGTAGTAGTTGCAATAGAGATCATATGGTTCGCAAAGCCTAAAATACATGCTCTCTGGCCCTTTATAAAAAACATTTGTCAACCCTTGATATATAAGATGGAGTATCCTGAGTGATTGGAGATTTTTGTGTAGGGAAATGCTAAGAGATTGAATCTGAATTTTAAATAAAGACATTTGGGAGCATTGAGAGGTAGAAACTAGATGCAGGAACCAAAGAGGAAGTTATCAAAACAAGGTAGAAAAGAACTAGGGAGGGCTTAGTGCAAATAGATAAAAAGGATCAGCTTTTAGAGATGCCAGTAGAGATAGACTCTCCAGAATTTTGTTGAATTTTGTGTGTGTGTGTGTGTGTGTGTGTGTGTACGTGTGTATGTTGTGGTGAGAGAGTCTTCATTCTGAGCAAAAAGGAGGACAGAGGAAGATAGTACAAAAACAAAGAGAAAAATACTCTCTTAATTCTTTAATTTATATTTGAAATGACCACTGTTTCTTTTTTTTTTTAATAGTTTATTGTCAAATTAGTTTCCACATAACACTCAGTGCTCATCCCCACAAGTGTCCTCCTCCATGCCCATCCCCCCCTCCCCCCACATCCATTAGTCCTCAGTTTTTGTCAGCATTCAAGAGTCTCTCATGGTTTGCTTCTCTCCCTTTCCCCCACCATTTCCGCCCTTCTTCTCCCCCTTGTTCCTCCGTCAAGTTCAACTGGTACAGCCCCTCTGGAAATGACCACTGTTTCTTTGCTGCAGAAAGAATTCTGGAAAATTTCTTTAGAGCTGCTTTTCCAAGCATGTATGTTTTAGGCAACATTGGCCCTAGTGTCTACATGGCAGCATTATACTCCGATAGAAATTTGTGAAGCTTACTTGACCAGGGATAAAAATGGTAAAATGGTATAGACCAGTTGCAAATATCACATTGTTCAGTTTTCCCTTTTTCATCAAAATTGATATAGGTTACCAGTTGTACTCTCACCAGAAATACATTGTTAAAGTCTGCTTATTGAGAGAAGCTGTGAAAGATGGTGGACATGCTGTCTTTTTCCCTGTAAGAATAATTCATATAAATCTGAAATATAAAAATACTATTATCTACGCTTAAGAAACGTTCTCAAGTTCTACCACATCTACAAGACCATAGACTAACACCTTAAGAAATTTTGAGGGTCACATTTTATGGGTAGTCATGGGCAGGAACTACTGAATCCACACACTACCCCAACTTTCCATGTCTCAGAAGGTTGCTTCCTTCCTTCTAAAGCCCTGTGAAGATGTAAAAGTAGAACAAATATGCCAAGTCAGGGTCCAACTCCGGCTATGCAAAGCACCACCATATCATATAAAAGGCTGTATGTCTTAGTCTCCAGTAGATTATCATAATTCTCAACCACAAGGTTTTACTCCCCTCCATGAACACACACTGAGTGTATCACTCCTCCATCACAGCTTGTTGAGGGAGACTGGACTATCTTTTGCAACTAGCCTTGAGGAGCCAGGAATGGTAGGCAACCAAGGCCTGTGCATCAGGGGACCAAACTGAAAGTGTAAATGAAAAGAATATTATGGGGCAGGTCTGCTATGACCTTTGTTTTACTCTCAATCACCAATTATTTTGGAATGTTACAATTAGAGTAAATGACTAGTTGTAATAATGTCATTATGTTTGTGGCAGGCTGCATATCTGTGCTCAAGCACAGACTTTATGGCCTTGTTACTGGTTAGCTTCTGGCCCTGCCTGAAAATTTCCTAAAGAGATCACAAATTCTGAGGCATAGGTGAATAGCAAGGGAGATTGCCCTTCCCACTTCCTTTTTTTCTGTTTTCACTATTTTCTTCTCTTTTTTTTTTCTAAACTGAAGTCAAGTCCTGTAATGTCAGTCTTGTAACACAATCAGTGGTGATATCTGGAACGACATATAGATTAGAAAAAATTCTACAAGAGTTATGAAAAGACCCTTCTAGACCAGGAGTTGTGTCTTTATAATTAAGTATCTGAATGACTTGGACAACATTGCTTAATATGTCTGATCTCCAATCTTCTCATCTTTATTAAGAAGTAGAACCAGATGATTTGTAAGATACCCAAAATCCATTTAGGATGCCTTCAAATCTATGGACATATTTGCTTGCAGCTCCCAGGGTTTCTATGGGAAGATTCAGAGATCCTTCAGGGTTTACAATAAAGAAGGGAGAGAGAGGGTAGGAGAGGGAGAGAGTAGGGTTAAAATGGAGTCTCTGATGAGCAGAGACTGTTCAGTGAGAGATGAGGAGAGAGAGGAGTTAATTCTAATCCGTGACATCTAGGGAGGCTTCTAGGACAAGGTGAGAACAAAGNAATATGATTTGTTTTAGATGTTTGAGTTTGAGTCTTGAGTCATTAGAAAAACAAGCTTTGGAGCCATACCCCCTGGGTTTTAATCCAAGCTCTACCACATAGCAGCTATAACATCTTGGGAATGCTACTTAACCCCTCAGAGCCTTAGTTTTATCATCTTTAAAATGGGGAATAAATGGTAATTTGATATGATTGAGTTAACATAGAGTTCGTAGAGCAGTGTATGGTAGTAATGTTTCTATACAAAGATATTCTAGGAGACTAGGAAACACTTTCTATAGATAGAGGTTTGGGTAGGTATTATTGAAGATAAAAGTTAGAGCTAGGAACCAGACAAAAAGTTATTTCAAGACTGCAGATGAGAGAGGAAAAAATGTGATCTAGAAAATGCTGGTAGGAACCAAAAGGATAGGTAGGTCAGTATTTAGAGATGAAATATTTAATATATAGTCTTTAGAATCAATAGGAGTTACTTGATCAATATAACATTTATCACCCAGTCTAAGATGCTATCAATTACATCATTATCTCATGGAATAACAGGAAAAACTCTGCCAATTAAACTGTATCTTTCCATCTAANTTATTTAAAGGTTTATTTGTTTCTGGGAGGGGGGGCAGAGAGAGAGAGAGAGGAACAGAAGATCTGAAGCAGGGCTCTGTGCTGACAGTAAAGAGCCTGATGCAGGACTCGAACTCTTGAACCATGAAGTCATGACCTGAGCTGAAGTCAGATGCTTAACTGACTGAGCCACCCAGGCACCCCAAAACTCNTCTGCTGTGGAGGTTGTGGGGAGGAGATTGACGGTGCTCCAGTCCCTTCTTGAACCAAGTGCTGCACCTCGCTTTTTGGGGCATGTAATCTCCCCGTACGGGGGCGCAGCCGAAATTGGTTGCACTCTTCATCCCAGGCCAGTTCTAATCTCCAAATCCCAGTCCGCGCGCCCCGCGGAAAGTGCCTCACACACAGCTTCCCAGGCAGACCCCTCAGGCAATTCCAGGCTCCCTGCCGAGCTCTGGGGGTGGAGTCAGAATTGCTGCTTCNCCTCTCTCCTCCTTATTTTCCCACTTCTACCTACTTGTCCCTAAACATGTTTTGAGTTCTTATTTTGTGCAAGGCAGTATCTTTGGTACTGGATGGGATGCATGAGTAAAAAAGGCACTGTTGTTGTCCTCCAGGGGATATCTGTTAAAAAGTAGGACCCATACATGTGCAGATGATCTTAATATATAGAGCCGGTGAATTACATGTGCTGTAATGAAAGTATTAACTTCAGTGATAGAATAGGGGGAATAGGGTGGAAGGAAATAAAAATTTCAAACTTGGTAAACTATGCTTGCTTCGAGATGGTGATGAAATTTGGGCAAGGTGACACAGGTGCAAAGCACCTTGAAACACTCAAGGCCTACCCCATTTCATTTCCATATTACCTGCCAGGACACCCCTGGAGCAGAGCACCTGAGGCACCCGGGACTATTCATGCCTTGGCTTCAGCTGCCCCACCAGAGCAACCCCTGTGCAGAGCATCCTGGGACACCCAACCCATACCCATCTTGGATCCAGCTGCCCCACAAGGGTGCTCCCTGCATGGATTACCCCAGGACACCCCAGCTTGTACCTACTTCAGCTTTAGCTTTCCTTCCTGGACATCTTCAATACTGAGAGGCCTGGGATTGCCCCAACCCATACCCACTTCAACTTCAGCTATCCTGCCAGGAAGATCTTGGTGTGAAGAGCCCCAGGACTGCCCTGGTTGACACCCACCTCAACTCCAGCCATCCTATCACCGTTCCCCTTTCAGAGAGTGCCCTGGAAGCCCCAGCCCATGCCAGCCACAGCTCCAGCCAGCCAGTCACCAGGTACACAAAGTCTACACAAAGGATGACCATACACAAGATCATTCCTTCAATATTAGGAGAAGTGGCTGCTCTGCTTAATTCATTGAAACAAACATAAAGTCAAACACAATAAGGAGACAGAGGAATAGGCTCCAAAAAAAGAACAAGACAAAACCTTTAAAATAACGAAACAAAATGGAGATAAATAATCTACCTGATAAAGAGTGCAAAGTAATGGTCATAAAGATACTCACCAGGCTGGAGAGAAGAGTGAGAACTTCACTCAGTGAAGAACTTCAACAAAGAGATAGAAAATAGAAAATAGAATCAGGTTTGAAGAATACAATAACTGAAATGAAAAACACATTACAGGTAATCAGTACTAGATTAGCGGTTGCTAAAGAATGGATTAGTAATCTGGAAGGCACAGTAATGGAAAGCACCCAAGCTGAACAACAAAAAGATTAAAGAATTTATAAAAGTGAGAATAGACTAAGGGATGTCTTGTACAGCATTATGCAAACAAACATTCACATTGTAAGGGACCCAGAAGACAGGGAAAGGGGCAGAAAATTAATTTGAAGAAATAACAGCTAAAAGCTTCCGTAACATGTGGAAAGGAATGGACATCCAGGTTCAGAAAACATAGAGTTCCAAACAAGTTTAATTCAAGGAGGTCCACACCATGACACTTAATAATTAAAGTAGCAAAGATAAAATTTTTAAATGCCAATTCCTCATATAGAAATATGAAATTAAATGCTTTGAGAGTAGGCTAAAAATTTGCATTAAATAACAAGTCCTCTGTGTGACTTTATGCTTATTAATATTTTTAAAGAGTTACTTAACACTAGAATGACAGTTTTAAAATTTCTTAAGGTTGCTTAATGCATGTACTAATTTATAATGAAATGTGTGTGTGTATGGTGGGGGTGAGGAGCAATGGATGGGGTAGGAAAAATACTAAAGTTTTATAGACCTGATGGTCTGGAGATTGGTTCTGAAAATGACAGGTTTTTTAAAATTAAAATTTTGAAACATACATCAAATTTAGCATATAATGCAACAATGATTTCAAGAGTACATTCCTTAATGTCCCTTACCCATTTAGCCCATCCCCTCTCCCACAAATCCTCCAGTGACCCTCTGTTTGTTCTCCATATTTCAGAGTCTCTCATGTTTTTGTCCACCTCCCTGTTTTTATATTATTTTTGCTTCCCTTCCTTTCTGTTCCACTCTTTTGTATATTAAAGTCCTCATAGGAGTGAAGTCATATGATATTTGTCTTTCTCTGACTAATTTCGCTTAGCATGATACCCTCTAGTTCCATCCATGTAGTTGCAAATGGCAAGATTTCATTCTTTTTGATTGCCAAGTAATATTCCATTGTGTATATATACCACATCTTTTTTGTCCATTCATTCATCCGTCTATGGACATTTCAGCTCTTTCCATACTTTGGCCATTGTTGATAGTGCTGCTGTAAACATTGGAGTACATGTGTCCCTTTGAAACAAGACACCTGTATCCCTTGGATAAATACCTGGTAGTGCAATTGCTGAGTTGTANAAGAAGAAGAAGGAGAAGGAGAAGAAGAAGAAGAAGTTGTTGCTGCGGCCAAGTTCAAAGAAGTTCTTGCCTGCTTTCTCCTCAAGGATCTTGATGGCTTCCTGTCTGTCATTTTCGTCTTTCATCCATTTTGAGTTTATTTTTGTGTATGGTGTAAGAAAGTGATCCAGGTTCATTTTTCTGCATGTCGCTGTCAAGGTTTCCCAGCACCACTTGCTGAAGAGACTGTCTTTATTCCATTGAATATTCTTTCCTGCTTTGTCAACGGTTAGTTGCCCATACACCTGTGGGTCCATTTCTGTGTTCTCTCTTCTGTTCCATTGATCCTGAATGTCTGTTTCTGTGTCAGTACCATACTGTCTTGATGACTACAGCTTTGTAATACAGCTTGAGTCTGGGATTGTGATGCCTCCTGCTTTGGTTTTCTTTTTCAAGATTGCCTTGGCTGTTCTGGTTATTTTCTGATTCCATACAAAGTTTAGGATTGTTTGTTCTAGCTCTGTGAGGAATGGTGGTGTTATTTTGTTGCGGATTGCATTGAATATGTAGATTGCTTTGGGTAGCATTGACATTTTAACAATATTTTTTCTTCCTATGCAGGAGCATGGAATGTTTTTCCGTTTTTTGTGTCTTCTTCAGTTTCTTTCATAGGTTTCTATAGTTTTCGGTGTATAGATTTTCCACCTCTTTGGTTAGATTTATTCCTAGGTATTTTATGGTTTTAGGTGCAATTATAAATGGGATCAATTCCTTGATTTCTCTTTCTGTTACTTCATTGTTGGTGTTTAGGAATGCAACTAATTTCTGTGCATTGATTATATCCTGTCACTTTGCTGAATTCCTGGATCAGTTCTAGCAGCTTTTTTGGTGGGATCTTTTGTGTTTTCCATATAGAGTATCATGTCATCTGCAAAGAGTGAAAGTTTGACCTCCCCTTGGCTGATTTGGATGCTTTTATTTCTTTGTGTTGTCTGATTGCTGAGGATAAGACTTCCAATACTATGTCGAATAAAAGCGGTGAGATTGGATGTCCTTGTCTTGTTCCTGACGTTAGGGAGAAAGCTCTCAGTTTTTCCCCATTGAGGATGATATTAGTGTTGGGTCTTTCACATATGGCTTTTATGATCTCGAGGTATGATCCTTCTATCCCTACTTTCTTCAGGGTTTTTATCAAGAAAGGATACTATATTTTGTCAAATGCTTTCTCTGCATCTATTGAGACAATCATGTATTTCTTACCCTTTCTTTTATTGACGTGATGAATCACATTGATTGTTTTGTGGATATTGAACGAGCCCTGCATCCCAGGTATAAGTCCCACTTGGTGGTGGTGAATATTTTTTTTAATGTTTAAGTTCGTTGGCTAATATCTTATTGAGGATTTTTGCATCTCATCGGGGATATTCATTTCTAGTTCTCTTTTTTAGTGGGGTCTTTGTCTGGTTTTGGAATGAAGGTAATGCTGACTTCATAGAAAGAGTTTGAAAGTTTTCCTTCAATTTCTATTTTTTGGAACAACTTCAAGAGAATAGGTGTTAACTCTTCCTTAAATGTTTGGTAGAATTCCCCTGGAAAGCCATCTGGCCCTGGACTTTTGTTTTTTGGGAGATTTTTTATTACTAATTCGATTTCATTCCTGGTTATGGGTCTGTTCAAATTTCCTGTTTCAGTTTTGGTAGATAATATGTTTCTAGGAACTTGTCCATTTCTTCCAGATAGCCCATTTTATTGGCGTATAATTGCTCATAATATTCTCGTATTATTGTTTTTATTTCTGCTGTGTTGATTTGATCTCTCCGATTTCATTGTTGATTTTTTTATTTGTACCCTTTTTTTTCTTTTTGATCAAACTGGCTAGTGGTTTATCAATTTTGTTAATTCTTTCAAAGAACCAGCTTCTGGTTTCATTGATCTGTTCTACTGTTTTTTGTTTTGTTTTTGTTTCAATAGCATTTATTTCTGCTCTAATCTTTATTATTTCCTGTCTTCTGCTGGTTTTGGATTGTATTTGCTGGGGTTTTTCTCCCCAGCTCTTTGAGGTATAAGGTTAGGTTGTGTATCTGAGACCTTTCTCCCTTCTTTAGGACGGCCTGCATTGCTATATACTTCCCTCTTATGACTGCCTTTGGTGCGGCCCACAGATTTTGGATTGTGGTGTTATCATTTTCATTGGTTTCCATGTAGTTTTTAATTTCCTCCTTAACTTCTTGGTTTCATTCATTCTTTAGTAAAATGTTCCTTAGTCTCCAAGTATTTGTTATCTTTCCAAATTTTTTCTCATGGTTGATTTCGAGTTTCATCACGTTGTGGTCTGAAAATATGCACAGTATGATCTCGATGTTTTTGTACTTGTTGAGGCTTGATTTATGTCCCAGTATGTGATCTATTCTGGAGAACATTCCATGTGCACTGGAGAAAAATGTATATTCCACTGCTTTAGCATAAAATGTTCTGAATATATCTGTTAAGTCAGTCTGGTCCAGTGTGTCATTCAGAACCTTGCTTTCCTTGTTGATTTTCTGTTTAGATGATCTGTCCATTGCTGTAAATGGGGTGTTGAAGTCTCCTACTATACTGGTATTGTTATCAATGAGTTCCTTTATGTTTGTGAATAATTGATTTATATATTTGGATGCTACCACATTTGGAGCATAAATGTTTACAACCATTATGTCTTCTTGGTTAGATCTTCTTGGATAGATCCCTAATTATGATACAATGCCCTTCTTCATCTTTTGTTACAGTTTTTCTTTTAAAGTCTAGGTTGTCTGATATAAGTATGGCTACTCTGGCTTTCTTTTGATGACCATTAGCATGGTAGATGGTTCTCCATCCCTTTACTTTCAATCTGAAGTTGCCTTTAGGGCTAAAGTGTGTCTCTTTAAACAGTATATAGATGGATCTTGTTTTTTTTTTTTATCCATTCTGTTACCCTATGTCTTTTGATTGGAGCATTTAGTCCATCGATGTTTAGAGTGAGTACTGAAAGATGAGTTTATTGTCATTATGTTTCTTGTAGAGTTAGAGTTTCTTGTGGTGTTCTCTGGTCCTTTTTAGTCTTTTTTACTTTTGGTCTTTTTTTTTCTCTTTTCTTCCCATAGAGAGTCCTCCTTAAATTTTCTTGCAGGGCTGGTTTAGTGGTCATGAACTCCTTTAATTTTTGTTTGTCTGGGAAACTTTTTATCTCTCCTTCTATTTTGAATGACACCCTTGCTGGATAAAGAATTCTTGGCTCCATATTTTTCCTATTCAGCATATTGAATATATCCCACCACTCCTTTCTGGCCTGCCAAGTTTCTGTGGATAAGTCTGATGCAGACCTGATCTGTCTTCCTTTGTAGGTTAAGGATTTTTTTTTCCTTTTTGCTTTCCTAATTCTTTCCTTGCTTGAGAATTTCATGAATTTGACTATGATATGCCATGTTGATGGTCATTTTTTTGTTGAATATTGTGGGAGTCCTCTATGCTTCCAGCATTTTGATAGCTGTGTCTTTCCCCAGGTTAGGAAAGTTTTCTGCTAAGATTTGCTCACATGAACTTTTTACCCCTTTTTCTCTCTCTTCGTCTTATGGGATCCCTATGATTCTGAAGTTATTCCTTTTTAATGAGTCACTGATTTCTCTTATTCTTAAATCATGTTCTTTTGCTTTAGTCTCCCTCTTTTTTTTCTGCTTCATTATTCTCCATAAGTTTTTTCTCTATATCGCTGATTTGCTGCTCTCTCTCATACCGTCTTGCTGACGTGGCATCCAATCGAAATTTCAGCTCAGTTATAGCATTTTTTATTTCATTCTGACTAGCTTTTACTTCTTTTATCTCTGTAGAGAGGGATTCTAATCTAATTTTGACCCCAGCTAGTCCTAATTATTATGATTTTAAATTCTGCTTCATACGTCTTGCTTGTATCTGTGTTGGGTAAGTCCCTGGCTGTCATTTCTTCCTGCTCTTTCTTTTGGGGTGAATTCCTTTATTTTGTTATTTTGAAGGGTGAAAAGGAATTAATAAGGTAAAACAAATTTTTAATTAAAAAATTGAAAACAACACACATACAACAAGAAAAATCAAATACATGATGCTAGATCCTAGGTATGTTTTGGTCTGGTTATTGAAAGGAGCTTGATTGATTGGAGAAAAAAGGGGAATAATTAAAATTAAAGAATTAAAACAACAAACACACACACACACAATGAAATAAGTGATGCTAGGTCCTAGTTGTGTTTTGGTCTGGTTATTGAAAGGAGCTTTGGGGCGCCTGGGTGGCTCAGTCGGTCAAGCGTCCAACTTCGGATCAGGTCATGATCTCATGGGTCGTGGATTTGAGCTCCATATCGGGCTCTGTGCTGACAAATGTCTCAGAAATAAATAAAACATTTTTAAAAAGTTTTGAAAGGAGCTTGATTGGTTAGAGAAAAAGGGAAAAAGTGAAGAAAGTGAAAAAAGAAACAAAAAAGTTTGAAAATTTTAGAAAATGAATAGGATGAAACAGAATGACTTGAAATTATGAAAGTAAAATAGAATTTGAAAATTTTACAGAAAGTAAAAAATTTAGTAGAAAAAAATAAAGGAAAATATTTTTAGTAAAAATTTTTTAAAAAATAATTTTTTATCTTTCTGTATTCAAGTAAAAGGAAACAAAAAAGAAAAATAAAAAAAAGAAAATTGAATAGTTGTGTCAGCGAACAGACTGAAATATTATTGATATTATATCGTTTTCCCCTAGATGTCAAACTATGGAAGCACTTCCTGTCTGTAAACTAAGCAGGCAGAGAGATTTGTGGTGTTCCTAAAGAGCAAGGTTGGCCCATTTGGGCAGGGCTTAATGTAATGGCTCTGTTCTCCACTAGATGGTGCTTCTCAGCTTACTGGGGTGCATTGTGGCACATGTAGGTGTGTATGAGCATGCGTGAGTGGGGTGAAAATGGTGTCACCGAGGTGCCCAGTCTAGTATCAGAATTCTGTGCTCTCCCTGATTAGGAATTGCACACCTGTCCTTTGTCTTTGATTTCAGTCCACTCTCCTCTTTTGCACTGTCCATGACCACACCTTCAGGTTTCCAGGTGGCATTTTGCTCCTGAGTTTTTTCTGAGTTCTAGCTGTACTTCCTGACCACTCACTTCTGAGGGACTGTGGCTTTGACCCACTCAGATCCTCTGAGGGCGGGTCTCTGAGCACTGGCCAGGTGCTGGCTACACCCAGAAATGCTAGCAAGACCTTACTGCTGCCAATTTCCAGAGACTTGTGGCTGGGTGCCAGCCTGCCCCAGGAAAAGTTCACACGATCATGTAGCAGCAATATTTCTGAGATTATGGAAAATCTCGCATGGCCCAAGAATCTTCTGGACCCACTCTACTCCTGGGAAGTCACTCTTCCCACCGGAGCACCACTTGGTATTTGAGCTATGGAGGTTCAGACTCTGCACTCCCCCTCGTTATAGAGTCTTAATGGAACATAAACTCTCTCCTTTCTCCTTTTGCCCTTTGTACTTCAGTCCCTGTGGCTCTTTCCACGATTTTTCAAACTTCTCTTCAGCTGCTTTTTTAGGGGGTGCATTTTCCATACTCTCCTTCTGTCTCCGTCCTCTCTCTGTAAGCAAAAACAAATCCCTGCCCTCTATATCTCCTTTCTGCCCTAGTTCACCTCTCTGCACTGCATATGTGCTGTGTTCTGTTGTTCAGGTTGTGCAGATTGTTTTTTTTTTTACTGTTTTTTTATTTTTTATTTTTACAAATAGTTTATTGTCAAATTAGTTTCCACATAACACCCAGAGCTCATCCCCACAAGTGCCTTCCTCCATGCCCATCCTCCCCTCCTCCCGTATACCCATCAGTCCTCAGTTTGTTCTCAGCATTCAAGAGTCTCTCATGGTTTGCCTCACTCCCTCTCCCCGACCATTTCCCCCTTCTTCCCCTTGTCCTCAGGTAAGTCCCTTCTACTCCTCCTATACGTGCAAACATATGATATGTGTCCTTCTCTGCCTGACTTATTTCGCTCAGCATAACACCCCCAAGGTCCATCCATATTGCTACACAAGGCCAGATTTCACTGTTTCTCAATGTCATGTAGTAATCCATGGAATACATAAACCACATCTTCTTGATCCATTCGTCCGTTGATGGACACTTAGGCTCTTTCCATGTTTTGGCTATTGTTGACAGTGCTGCNAATAGTTTTTTGTGCAATTGTGAATGGGATCAGCTCCTTGATTTCTCCTTCTGTTGCTTCGTTGTTGGTGTATAAGAATACAACCGATTTCTGTTCGTTGATTTTGTACCCTGCAACATGGCTAAATTCTTGGATCAGATCTCGTAGGCTTCTGGTGGAGTCTGTCGGGTTTTTTATGTGGAGTATCATGTCATCTGCGAAGAGTGAAAGTTTGACTTCCTCTTTGCCAATTCTGATGCCTTTGATTTCCTTTTGTTGTCTGATGGCTGATGCTAGGACTTGCAGCACTATGTTAAGAAACGGTGGTGAGAGTGGACATCCCTGTCGTGTTCCTGATCTCAGGGGGAAAGCTCTCAGTTTTTTCCCGTTGAGGATGATGTTCGCTGAAGGCTTCTCATAGATGGCTTTGATGATGTTTAGCTAGGTTCTTCTATCCCGACTTTCTCAAGAGTCTTTATTAAGGAGAGATGCTTTATTTTGTCAAATGCTTTTTCTGGATCTATTGACAGGATCATATGGTTTTTATCTTTTCTTTTATTGATGTGATGTATCACATTCATTG
>NW_027527567.1:48663-58474 GCF_008692635.1 Crocuta crocuta
GGTGTCTTCCAAATCACTTATTCTCCTTTCTCCATCTTCAATCCTTGCATTGGAGGCTTCTAATTTATTATGTATCTCATTTATCACATTTTTTAGTTCTTCCTGCCTATTTTCATTTCCATTCTGTCTATAACCATAGTTTCTTTGATGTCCCCTATGTTTTTTTCAAGCCCAGCCTATAATTTTACCATTATTATTCTAAAATCTTGTTCAGTTATGCTGCTTATATGTTTTGAGGAGTTCATTAGCTGTCATTTCTTCTTGGAGTTTCTTTGGAGAAGAGCTCTTTCGTTTCGTCATTTTAGTTAGCTTTCCGGCTCTTGTTGGTTTTAAAGACCTGTTATGCTCTCTGCACCTATGAGCGCTGCTTTATCCAAGAAGACTCTTTGACTGTCTAGGGCCTATCCTTTCAGAGAGTGTTTTTTGAATGGTATCTCTTGGTCACTCTTGTTCGCAGGGAGCCGCGGAGAGTCGAGGGGGAAGAGAAATAGTGGCTGAAACTGTTCATACAACTGTCCCTGGAGGATAGAAAAATCTTGTTCCGGGATGGGGAGAGTCCTAATATCCCACTCCTAAGTGCAGGGTGTTCAGAGAGTGATTGTATATTTAGCATGGCGCTGACGTTGGGCGGGGTGCCCCAGTCCCAGGTGACACCAGGAGAAACTGCTCTGCTGCTCTCCCAGCTCTATCCCTGGCTGGGAAGAGGCCTGGCCCATGGGATTACATTTCAGAGAGTATCAATAGAGCATGCTACCTAAGACCTGAAAACAAGGCAGGATTGGGACACAGAACACGGCCCACCGTGGATACGCACAAGGTACAGGGAGATCGGACCCAAAAGAGTAATTTGAAACACTTGGTTTGAGAAGGGACTGGGGCGCCACCATTTTTCTCCCCACAACCACCAATGCGGATCCTCAGGGAGCGTACGCAGGACCGCAGTGGAGGCAAGACCTGCCTACATCAAACCATGTCCATACCCACTAGAAAGCTGCTTTTTTTTTCTTTGCTGGAGCCCGGGGCAAGACCAACATGGATGCCCTGCTGTGATTAATTCTAGATCAATTCTTAATATTCAGATATATTTTCCCTTGTCTCATTCGTATCCCAGCCCTCTGCTGGACTGGGCACTCTGGTCAATGGTATGCTTAAACAGTCACATTTAATCCATTCTCTAGATGTATATTCTACACCTCCACTGCTAATCGATTCTTTCTCCTTGCCTCCTACCATATTCTCCTTTTTCTCTCTCTGAATCAAGTCCCTTAGTCTCTCTGCCTGGTCATTGTGCAATCTCACTTTTTCCCCACCCTGTCATGTCACACTTTGTATATGCTCTTCCAACAGCACTGCATTCAACCTGCTCTTTATTTGTAGCTGGGAATTCTGGTTTTATGCTTTTAGACTGTCCTTTCTCTTTTGGGATTTTTCTTTTTCTTTTTCCCTTTCTTATTTCTTTATTTTCTCCTTTTGTGTTGCTTGTTTGTTTGATTTGTCTGTGTGTTTGCAACACAAGTTACCAGAGACACCACAATAGGCATGAACCCTACAAAGAACACAGTAACTCTAAACGTATATTTTTTCAATCATAACACTGAATGTAAATGGACTAAATGCTCCAATAAAAAGACATAGGGTAAAAGAATGGATAAAAAACAAAATCCATCTATTTGCGTTATACAAGCGACTCATTTAGACCAGAGGACACCTTCAGATTGAAACTAAGGGGTTGGAAAAATATCTATCATGCTACTGGAAGTCAAAAGAAAGCCAGAGTAACCATACTTATATCAGACAAAGTGGAATTTAAAGTAAAGGCAGTAACAAGAGATGAAGAAGAAGAAGAAGAAGAAAAAGAGCATTATATAATAATTACAGGGTCTATCCATCAGGAAGAGCTAACAAGTATAAATGTGTCTGCACTGAATATGGAGGCATCCAAATACATAAAGCAATTAATCACAAACAGAAACAATCTTATGAATAAGAATGTGCTAATACCAGGGGACTTTAATAGTCCGCTTACAGCAATGGATAGATCAACTAGACAGAAAAATCACTAAAAAGGAACGGGAAGATGGCAGAGAAGTAGGGAGCTCAGGCATTTTGCTTACACCCATCTCTCAAACAGAGAAGGCCTGAAGTCATAGGACACTGAGCCACAAGAGTTTGGGAAGAGAAAGACACAGAACACACTGAGAAGGAAAACTCATAAGTGTGTGAGTGCGAACTGGGGAAGATAAAAATGGGACAGGACCGGATATAGAGAGGGAGGGGAGGGAACCCGGCTTGCGTGCAGCGCAGTGAGTGATGAGCCGCGATGAGTGGTGGTGAGCTGCACTGAGTCCAGGGGAAAGGAAAGAGAAGCTGAGATTGCTTATAGAACCGTGTCTGAAGAAGAGAAGAACCTCAGCTTGGAAAAGGGATGTTTTTTACTTCTGGCTGGGGTGTTGACTTTGAACTAGGTGCCCTTGGTCCCAGAAGGCACCAGAAAAAACTGCTCTGCAGCACTCCCGGTACCATAACTGACGGCGGCCTGGTGGCACAACGGCAGCATCATCCCTGGCGGTGGCGGCCCAGTGGCAGAGCAGCAGCGCTAGCAGTGCGCAGCAGAGGCACGAACTCTGGGGACCTGAAGTTCCTACATTCCCCAAAAGCACTTGGGTTGTATCCCTGCTTTACCCTGGCAGATCTGAGGCTGCAACACTTCCGCCACCCCCCACTCAACCCCTGACAGCAGGGAAGCAGTGACCTTCGGGACTGTTTAGGGAGGTACAACAATGCCCACAGACAGGGACCTGGAAACTAGGTGGGGCACGGGGTATAAAACTCAGCCCACCTTGACTACATACTCAGCACAGGAAGATCAGACCCAAAGGAGTGATTTGCAAAGCTTGGTTGAGAAAGGACTGGGGAGACGCCATTCTTCTCCCCACAATCACCAAGGCTGGACTTCAGGGAGCTGATAGCAGACACAGTGGAGGCTAGACCTGCCTAAACCAAACCATGCCCATCCCCGCCAGAGAGCTGTTTTGTTGTTGTTTTTGATGTTGTTGTTGTTGTTTTTGCCTGAACCTGGGTTTGCCTGTTTATTGGTTTTGTCTGTGTGTTTGTGTATGTTTGTTCCCAGTGTGGTTATGTGTTTTCTTTTTCCAGGGCTCCCTCTAGAAACAAGCCAAGGTACACATGGTGGAGAGTCCCAAATAACCAGTACGAATAGAGAAACAAAATAACGAAACGCTCAACAAGAGAAACCAAGAGATACCATTCAAAGAACACTTCCTGAACACACAGTCCCTGAACAGTCAAAGAGCCCTCTTTAATACAACAGAATTCACAGGGGCAGAGTGTACAAGAAGCTTTTAAAATTAACAAAATATAGAAAGGGATCCAAAATGACGAAACGAAAGAACTCTCCCATAAAGAAATTCCAGGAAGAAATGACAGCTAAAGAACTGCTCAAAACAGATATAAGCCACATAACTGAACAAAAATTTAGAACAATAATCATAAAATTAATCGTTAGGCTTGAAAGAAGCATGGAAGATATCAGAGAATCTATTGCTACAAACACTATGGAGCTCAAAAATAGATATGATGAATTAAAAACTGCTATAAATGAGATACATAATAAACTGGAGGTGTCCAATGCACGGAATGAAGAGGCAGAAAAGAGAATAGGTGATTTAGAAGGCACTATTATAAAAAAGAGGAAGATGAGAAAAAGTGAAATAAACTTATCCAGGAACACGAAAAGAGAGTTCGATAGCTCAGCAATACAATCAAATGGAACAATATCCGAATCATAGGAATCCTAGAAGAGGAAGAGAGAGGGAAAGGTGCTGAAGGAGTCCTTGAACAAATTATAGCAGAGAACTTCCCCAACCTGGGGAGGGAAATAGATGATGAAATTCAAGAGTCACAGAGAACTCCCCTCAGAAGTAACTTGAATAGATCTTCCGCATGACATATCATAGTGAAACTGGCAAAATATAATGATAAAGAGAGAATGTTGAGACCACTCAGGAAGAAAAGGGCCCTAAAATACTAGGGAAACCTATCAGAGTGGTGATAGACCTATCTACTGAAACTTGGCAGGCCAGAAAGGAATGGCAGGAGACTTTCAATGTGATGAACAGAAAAAATATACAGCCAAGAATCCTGGATCCAACAAATCTGTCATTCAGAATAGAAGGAGAGATAAAAGTCTTCCCAAATAAACAAAAATTGAAAGAATTTGTCACCACTAAACCAGCCCTACAGGAAATCATGAGGGGGACTCTCTTAGGGAAGTGTTGCAAGGAACGAAGATACCAGAGACACCACCACAAGCATGAATCCCACAAAGGACACAATGAATCTAAACCTACATATTTGAATAATAACACTGAATGTAAATGGGCTGAATGCTCCAATCAAAAGACATAGGGTAGCAGAATGGATAAAAAAACAAAATCCATCTATTTGCTGTCTACAAGAAACACATTTTAGTCTGGATGTTACCTTCAGATTAAAAGCAAGGGGATGGAAAAATATCTATCATGCTACTGGAAGTCAAAAGACACCTGGAGTAGCTATCCTTACATCAGACAAACTGGACTTTAAAGACAATAACAAGGAATGAAGAAGGACATTATATAAAAATTACAGGGTCTCTCCATCAGGAAGAACTAACAATTATAAATATCTATGCACCGAATATGGAAGGACCTAAATATTTAATACAATCACAAACAGAAGCAATCTAATAGATAAGAATGTGCTAATAGTAGGGGACGTTAATACTCCACTTACAGCAATAGATAGATCAACCAGACAGAAAATCACTAAATAAACAANATCAGGGAAATACACATCAAAACCACACTGAGATACCAGCTCATGCCAGTCACAGTGGCTAAAATGAGCAAATCAGAGGACTCCAGATGCTGGCGAGGATGTGGAGAAACGGGCACACTCCTACACTGTTGGGAATGTAAACTTGTGCAGTCCCTCTGGAGAACAGTGTGGAGATTCCTCAACACTAGAACTCCCCTATGACCCAGCAATAGCACTTCTAGGAATTTACCCAAGGGATACAGGAGTGCTGATGCATAGGAGCTCATGTACCTCAATGTTCATAGCAGCACTCTCAACAATATGTAAAACATGGAAAGAGCCTAAGTGTCCATCAACGGACGAATGGATCAAGAAGATGTGGTTTATCTATACGGTGGAATACTAAATGACAATGAGAAAAAATGAAATATGTCCATGTGTAGCAATATGGATGGACCTTGAGGGTGTTATGCTGAGCGAAATAAGTCAGGCAGAGAAGGCCAAATATCATATGTTTGCACGCATAGGAGGATTAGGAGGAACTTAACGGAGGACATGGGGGAGAAGAAGGGATGAAATAGTGGGGGAGAGGGAGGGAGGCAAACCATGATAGACTCTTGAATGCTGACAACAAACTGAGGACTGATGGGTGTGGGGGGGGGAGGGAGGAGATGGGCATGGAGGAGGGCACTTGTGGGATAAGTACTGGGTGTTATATGGAAACCAACTTGAGATTAAGGTATTTGAAAAAAGAAAAAGAGATCTGTATGATGAAAACTATAGAAAACTTATGAAGGAAATTGAAGAAGACACAAAGAAATGGAAAAACATTCCATGCTCATGGATTGGAAGAATAAATACAGTTAAAATGTCATTACTACCCAAACCAATCTATGCATTCAATGCAATCCCCATCAAAATTGCACCAGCATTCTTCTGAAAGCTAGAACAAACTATCCTAAAATTTGTATGGAACCACAAAAGACCCCGAATAGCCAAAGTAATATTGAAGAAGAAAACCAAAACAGGAGGCATCACCATCATAGACTTTAGCCTCTACTACAAAGATGTCATCATCAAGACAGTATGGTATTGGCACAAAAACAGACACAGAGACCAATGATATAGAATAGAGAATTCAGATTTGGACCCAAAAGTGTACAGCCAACTAATCTTTCACAAAGCAGGAAAGAGTATCCAATGGAAAAAAAGATAGCCTCTTTAACATTTGGTGCTGGGAGAACTGGACAGCAACATGCAGAATCATGATACTAGAACATTTTCTCACACCATACACAAAAATAAACTCAAAATGGATAAAGGACCTGATAGTGAGATTTGTGTGTCTCATCAAAACCCTAGAGAAGAAAGCAGGAAACAACCTCCTTGACCTCCACCGCAGCAATTTCTTACTTGACACATACCCAAAGGCAAGGGAATCAAGAACAAAAATGAATTATTTGACCTCATCAAGACTAAAAGATTCTTCACGTCAAAGGAAACAATCCAAAAACATAATAGGCAACCAACAGAATGGGAAAAGATAGTTGCAAATGATATATCAGATAAAGGGCTAGTATCCAAAATATATAAGGAACTCACCAAACTCCATAACTGAAAATCAAACAATCCAGTGAATAAATTGGCTTAAGATATGAACAGACCCTTCTCCAAAGAGGACATCCAGATGGCCAACAGACACATGAAACGATGCTCAGCATCCCTCCTCATCAGAGAAATATAAATCAAAACCACAGTGAGATACCACCTCACGCCGGTCAGAGTGGCTAAAATGAGCAAGTCTGAAGACTCTAGATGCTGGCGATGATGTGGAGAAATGAACATCCTTTTACACTCTTGGTGGGAATGTCAACTGGTGCAGCCCCTCTGTAAAGCAGTGTGGAGATTCCTCAAAAAATTAACACTAGAACCCCCTATGGCCCAGCAATAGCGTTGTTAGGAATTTACCCAAGGGATACAGGAGTGCTGATACATAGGGGCACATGTACCCCAATGTTCATAGCAGCACGGTCTACAATAGCTAAAACATGGAATGAGCCCAAATGTCCATCAACTGACGAATGGATCAAGAAGATGTGGTTCATCTATACAATGGAATAGCACATGGCAATAAGAAAAAATGAAATCTGGCCGTTTGTAGCAAAGTGGATGTATCTCGCGGGTGTTATACTGTATTAAATAAGTCAGGCAGAGAAGGACAGATCCATATGTTTGCGCATATAGGAAGATTAGGAGGAATTTAATGGAGGACCATGGAGGAGGAGAAGGGGAAAAACAGTTGTGGATTGGGAAGGAGGCAAACCATCAGAGACTCTTGAATACTGAGAACAAACTGAGAGCTGATGAGGGTGGGAGAGAGGGGAAGGGGGATCATGGGCATGGAGGAAGGCACTTTTGGGGATGATCAGTGGGTGTTATATGGAAACCAACTTAACAATAAACTATGAAAGAAAAAAATTAAAAATTATAAATAAAATTGAAAAAATACCCATCATCCATCTAGCCAATTTCCCACCCACATCCCTCCGTCATCCCTCAGTTTGTTCTCGTCTTAATAGTTTCAATTGTTTTCTGCATATTCACATGCCACCCACCCCTCCACCTATTCTTCTTTTAGATCTCCGGGACCTTGAGTGTTGTGTGATCCAGATTATGTAAAATATTAACAATAAGGAGATACAATTACTGCTGACAAAGAAGTCCCATACAGTGTACTCTGGGAAAAGTTGGGGAAGATAGTGTCATGTATTGTGTGGACAGTGTGCAAATAATAGACATGATCATGGGTATAGAAAGGGTCTGCTCTGGGTGAATCTGCCAATGATTGGAAGATATTGGAATGAAGAGTGTATACAGGTATATTGTGGTCTACAAGTATATCTGTATCACTTATATTTCTTAGTCTGTCTAGTTATTCACTTATTCTACAAGAACCTACCTACTCCATTTAGGCACTATTATTAGGCACTGAGATACATACAAGAAAATCTTGATTAGAATCCTTGCCTTCAGGGAATTTATCATCTTGTGGGAACTGTAAGAAATTGGAATATAAAACACATGGATATCTGGGATATCAAAAGCAAAGGAAGAATTTTTACACCAAGTTTTCATGAAACTCATAAGAGAGACACCTGATGGTGACTTGTGTTTACATGTGTTTCCATATAGGCTTCTGGAAGGAGATGTCATCTAGTCTGAAATCTAAAACATGAGTAGTCATTGCCCAGGCAAGGGGAGGTAAGAGATAGTGCCATTAGCAATATGATATAGCCCATGCAAAATTCATAAAAACAGAAATTCTGTGAAGTTAAACAAAAGATTGATTTTTTTGATGTTTTTCTAAAGAGAGTGTGATGACATATAAGACCTGGGAATAATTTTTAAAGTTTTGAGACATATAGTAGAGAACCAAGTTAGTAGGAAATAAATGATTTAATGATTAGTAGTGTAAAATGTATAGCATTTGAACTTGTACTGAAAGACTGGGATAATTTTTTTCTAGTGAAAAATCTGGTTTAAAAAGACCCATTTTCCAGATGTGCATAAACGTTAGAGTGTTTGGGATGCTTGAAAGTGAGTTATGATGTTCTGTTTTCTGGAAAATTATAAACATTTGTGAAAGAGGTGTTTGGTATATTCTTTAGTAAGTGAGAAGTTTCCAAACTTTTAAAAATCACATTTGTGGTACATAGCTGAGTGATTAAACTTACTATGTGGAACATCATTGAGAAAATAAGAGAAAGGTTGGATACCTGGAGGAGTAATTGGAGGCTTGGAAACTAATCCACAAAGGCTATAGTAACAGATCAAAGAAAAGGATCCGAATTTCTGTTAGGGGCAATGGGATTGGCGTGGCTTCTTCTAGACACCCCCCACCCACCCCAATTGCATGTGAGACCAAGGTTCCAAGGAAATAGATTAGCAGAAAGGTTCTTTTCTCCTTCCTCATGTCTTTTTACCCATATTACTGGACTCCTCAATCTCTGGTATTAAAAAAGAATTCACACACAGAACAGACAGAGTACTAGACTGGAAGTCTGGTGTCCTGGATTTAGATCCTGTTTCTAACATTACACAGATGTGAATTCTCAAGCAAATCCCTTAACATTTCTGATCTCCAGTTTTCTCTCTGAGAAGTAAAGGTAGACATGTCTTGAGTCCATAATTTGTGCATTGCAGTATTTGTATGTATCTGTAAGATGCCCAGTTGAAAACATGATGCAACCCCTGCTCTTTGGTATATCAAAATCTATATACATATAACTGATTGTCATAAAAGAGTGCTAGTGAAAATAACCCTAAGAAAGAAGTAGCCTTCAAAGACAGAAAGGATACACATTTTAGCCTAGGGAAGACTCATGTTAGTAATAAGATGTAAGCATAGCCTTGAATGACATAATTATGAGGGGCAAATAGACCATGTTGAATGAACCAATCTGAAAACATTTAGGGCTTATTTTAGGGACACAGCAAATAGTCCAGTATGGATGGAACATGAGGTTTTGGGGGAAAGGATCAGATTTTGAAAAGGAAACAGGGGTTAGAACTTGGTGATCCTTATATGCTTAGCCGAGTGGGTTCCAGACTTAGCGTGCAGGTAAACTAGAGGAAACAAAGGTTCTGGGACCTGGGAATGAAAGAATAGTCAAAGCAGTGCTTTAGAAAGATGAGCCTGAGAATGATGTAAATTCTAACTTCATGATTCCTGTGAATTTCTCATCCAAAACGGATTTCAGCATAAACTGAAGAACTCATGTGGGGAAAAAGTCATTTCCAGGTACAGGGCAGAAAAACCATTAATCATATGGTAGAATGGGTGAAGAATATGTGAGGATCTATCAAGTAAGACAGTGCTAGTCTGTCTGCTGGAAAAAGGCAAGTACACACAGAAAATATTTGAGGATATTCTTGAGTCAATGGGAGGTGACTAAAAGTTTGTAGTGTTTTTGTGGTTTAGTGCTATGTGATG
>NW_027527567.1:59129-62636 GCF_008692635.1 Crocuta crocuta
GCTATGTGATGTGTATTTCTTTTTTTTAATTTTTTAATGTTTTTTATGAGACACAGAGAGAGAGAGAGACAGCATGAACAGGGGAGGGTCAGAGAGAGAGGGAGATACAGAATCCGAAACAGGCTCCAGGCTCTGAGCTGTCAGCACAGAGCCCGACGCGGGGGTCGAACCCACGAACCGTGAGATTATGACCTGAGCCAAAGTCAGACACTTAACTGACTGAGCCACTCAGGCATCCCTGACGTGGATTTCTGATCAGAATAATCACTGAGACAGCAGTGTATGGGGTGAAGGCTGGAAATCAGTCATCCTTGAGGCATGGTAATAGACCAAAGGAACATCTCTGGGAAAGTGAGAGGAAGCCTGAAATTAGGACTCTTATTTTAGACGTTTGTTTGTTTGTTTTTATAGTTTATTGTTAAGTTGGTTTACATATAACACCCAGTGTTCATCCCAACAAGTTCCCTTCTCCATTATTTTGAAAGAGACAGAGAACACTAGTGGGAGAGGGACAGATAAAGAGATACACACAGAGAATCCAAAGCAGGCTTCAGGCTCTGAGCTGTCAGCACAGAGACTTATGTGGGGCTCAAACGAATGAACCATGAGATCATGACTTGAGCCAAAGTCAAGAGTTGGCTGCTTAACCGACTGAGGTATCCAGGCACCCCTAGGTGGGGTGCTTTTGAACATTCCAAATAATACGTAATAGTGTAGAAATATAAGATGTAACATATGTAGAGCATTATAGAGTTATGATCTATATAACTTGCTTAATGGATTATAAGGTAGTAATAGAGTGATTTAATGATCAATGCTAAAGGATGGTGGTGCCATTAATAGAAAGAGGAAGGATGGAGGATGGGTGTTGGAGAAGCAACACTGCATTTTACTATAATCTTCCTTTCCCTGGTAGAACTTGAGACCTAGTTCATAAACTTTATACATTGTTTTCAGTCAGGTACTCCATTTGTTGGATGACACTGTCCATTGTGTCTGAATATCCATGCTGTGCCATGATAATGTGCAAGGTAGAGTGCAAAAATGGAGAGCAGACCCTTTATGAATTCTGAGTGATAGGTGGAGGGCTTAGTCACAGGCAGCCACAAACTAACCCTTGAGGCCAAAGATAGCTATCTTTTTTTCTGAGCCCAAAGTCAGTTGTCCTCTAGCTGCCTGGGTGCTGAGATATTTTTTGTAGGTGGGAGGCTGTTCAAGTTAAATATGCCAGGATATATGTATTTATATGCAGCAGGATTTATATGTAGCAGGTCATGTCACAAAATAGCAATTATCAACTGTGTATTCTATCTCCCTACAAATCTCCACACAAGTTTGAGTGGAGACTGGATGGGAGGTTGTTAGACCCTAAAGGCTACTGCCTAATTTGCTTCTTATGCCAGTTTCCATTAGTGGTTCGCTTTATGATTTTAGGGATAGGTTCTTCCTTTACATAACCTTTCCCTAACTCACATATAAACAGATGCATAGTCTCCAAGAACATATTTCCATGTGTTAAAAGTTCTGAGAATAAGAATTTCTGGAACATGACTGTGAATTTNAAAAATACTCCCTAGCTATCTTTCCTCACTTTTAAAAAATTATTTTGTTTAAGTTTTTATTTAAATTCCAGTTAATTACCGTACAGTGTAATATTAGTTTCAGGTGTACAACTTACTGAACATTTACATACAGCACTCAGGGCTCATCACAAGTGCCCTCCACAATCCCCATAACCTATTTAAGCCATGCTCCCATCACCTCCCCTCTGGTAACCATCAGCTTGTTCTCTATACTTAAGAGTCTGTTTCTGGATTTTCCTCCCCCCCTCCCGCCCCCCCACCATGTTTCTTTGTTTCATTTCTTAAATTCCACATATGAGTGAAATCATATAGTATTTGTCTTTTTTGACTGATTTTGCTTAACATAATACTTTCTAGATCTATCCACGTCCTTGCAAATGGCAAGATTTCATCCCTTTTTATGGCTAATATTCCATTGTATGCACCTCTTCTTTATCCATTCATCAATCGATGGACCTTTAGGCTCTTTCCATAATTTGGCTATGGTTGATAATGCTGTTGTAAACATCGGGGTGAATGTATCACTTCAAACTAGTATTTTTGTATACTAGTAATACCTACTAGTATAATTGCTGGAAAATAACGTGGTTCTATTTTTAACTCTTTTGAGGAACCTCCATGTTGTTTTCCAGAGTGGTTGTACCAGTTTGCATACCCACCAACAGTGCACGAGGGTTCCCTTTTCTCCACATCCCCACCAACACTTGTTGTTTCTTGTGTTGTTAATTTTAGGCATTCTGGCTGGTGTGAAGTGATATATCACTGTAGTTTTTATTTATATTTCCCTGATGATGGGTGATGTTAGCTTCTTTTCATGTGTCTGTTAGCTTCTGTCTGTGGTCTTTGGGAAAATGTCTATTCATGTTTGTAAGTGGATTATTTGATTTTTGGTTGTTGAGTTTTCTAAGTTCTTTATAGATTTTGAAGACTAACCCTTTATTAGATGTGTCATTTGGAAATATGTTCTTCCATTCTTTAGGTTGCCTTTAAGTTTTATTCACTATTTCCTGTGCTGTGCAGAAGATTTTTATTTTGATGAAGTCCCAATAGTTTATTTTTGCTCTTGTTTCTAATGCCTCAGGATGCAGATTTAGTAAGAAGCTGGTACAGTCAAAGTCCAAGAGGTTACTACTGCCTGTGTTCTCCTCTAAGATTTTAATGGTTTCTGTCTCACATTTAGGTCTTTCATCGACTTTGAATTTATTTTGTGTATGGTGTAAGAAAGTGGTCCAGTTTCATTCTTTTGCATGTTGCTGTACAGTTTCACAACACCATTTTTTGAAGAGACTGTCTCCCACTGGATATTCTTTCCTGCTTTGTCAAAGATTAATTGACCATATAGTTCTGTGTTCATTTCTGGGTTTTCTATTCTGTTTCATTGATCTATGCATTGCTTTTATGCGAGTACCATAGTGTCTTGATTGATGCGGAAAACAAAGGCAAAAGAAAAAAAATTAAATCTCCATATAACTTTTAGCCCATTGACAAGTCCTTGAAACAGGCAGAGTGACCTTTCTTTGAGACCTCAGCTGCTTGATTGTTGACACTTTGCTAAGGGCAAAAGGCAATCTTAGCTTAACATTGTCCAGACCCCCCAGGATCTGTGAGTATACTTTAAATTCATTTGGAAATTCCTTCAGAAACTTCCTTTTTCTCTACTCCCCAAGATATATGTTAGCAATCATCCTCCAAGCATATGGCCAACTGATATGTATCTGAAGGGTCTCATGACTGAGGTTTACTAAACATTAATAAATCACCTTTTCCTAACAATAGCTAATGACCTCAGGGTCCTGGAAACCTTGTTTCCAAAATTCCTTAGAGGTTTATGCTGTCCCTAACCCGCTCCCAACTTGAAAGTATATCATCTGAGTTGCTCATGCTGGAGAGGATGTGGAGAAATGGGCACCCTCATACACTGTTG
>NW_027527568.1:0-695 GCF_008692635.1 Crocuta crocuta
AAAAATATATGGAAACAAATGAAAATGAAAATACAAAAATACAAAATCAATAGGATGAGGCAAAGGCAGACCTAAGAGGAAAGTATATTGCACTCCAGGCCCATTTCAAGAAATTAGAAAAAGCACAAGTCCAAAATCTAACAGTTCACCTAAAGGAACCAGAGGCAGAGCAACAACAATGCCCTAAACCCAATAGAAGAGACATAGTAAAAATAAGAGCAGAAATAAACAACACAGAGACCAAAGAAACAATTGAACAGATCAGTGAAACCAAGAGTAGGTTTTTTGAAAAAATAAACAAAATTGACAAACCTCTAGCCAAGCGTCTCTAAAAGAAAAGAGAGAGCACCCAAATAGACAAAATCATTAATGAAAATGGACTTATTACAATCAATGCCTCAGAAGTACAAGCAATTATCAGGGAATACTATGAAAAATTATATGCCAACAAATTGGACAACTTAGAAGATATGGACAAATTCCTAAACACACACTCACTACCAAAATTTACACAGGAAGAGATAGATATGTGAACAGACNGAGATAGATATGTGAACAGACCCACAACTAGTGAAGAAATCGAATCAGTTATCAAAAATCTCCCAACAATTAAGAGCCCTGGACCTGACGGCTTCCCTGGGGAATTCTATCAGACGTTTAAAACAGAATTAACACCAATTCTTCTCAAGCTATTC
>NW_027527569.1:0-185 GCF_008692635.1 Crocuta crocuta
TCCCCGTAGAGGGTAGAGGGGGATCGCGTCCCACCCTGGAGTCTCTGATCCCGGCCCAATTTTATCTTTCCCAGTTCACACTCACATTAGAAGGCTCTCTCAGTGGATTCTGCGTCCTTTTTCTCCCAATCTCTCAGGTTTTGTAAGGTTTCCAATGGCTTCAGATCTTTTCTGTGTGATGTATG
>NW_027527569.1:229-11467 GCF_008692635.1 Crocuta crocuta
ACCAGCACAAAGAAGCAGTTTGTGTGCTCAGCCCCCCCCAGGACCAGTTGGCGTGAGGGGACCTGGTGTGCAGGTATTTGGCAAGTACGGTCTTTCTATGCCCCGAGCGGAGGTTTTTCCCCCCTGAGCGGAGGTTTTTCTGTTTCAAACTCTTTTTCCCCTCTCACTCCCCGTAGAGGGTAGAGGGGGATCGCGTCCCACCCTGGAGTCTCTGATCCCGGCCCAATTTTATCTTTCCCAGTTCACACTCACATTAGAAGGCTCTCTCAGTGGATTCTGCGTCCTTTTTCTCCCAATCTCTCAGGTTTTGTAAGGTTTCCAATGGCTTCAGATCTTTTCCGTGTGTGTATGGGCGCGAGTGCAAGTACGGAGCTCCTTACTTCTCGCCATCTAGCCTTGAATCTACAAATAGTTGATTTTCAAGTTAGTTTCCATATAACACCCAGTGCTCATCCCCACAAGTGCGCTCCTCCATGCCCATCACCAACCCTTCTCCCCACATCCATCAGCCCTCAGTTTGTTCTCAGCATTCAAGAGTCTCTCATGGTTTGCCTCTCTCCCTCTTCCCCACTATTTCCCCCCTTCTTCTCCCCCCATAGACCTCCGTTAAGTTCCTCCTAATCCTCCTATACGTGTAAACATATGGTATTTGTCCTTCTCTGCCTGACTTATTTCGCTCAGCATAACACCCTGAAGGTCCATCCATGTTGCTACACATGGCCAGATTTCATTCTTTCTCATTACCATGTAGTATTCCATGGTATAGATAAACCACATCTTCTCGATCCATTTGTCCGTTGATGGACACTTAGGCTCTTTCCATGTTTTAGCTATTGTGGAGAGTGCTGCTATGAACATTGGGGTACATGTAAACCTGTGCATCAGCACTCCTATATCCCTTGGGTAAAGTCCTAGCAGTGCTATTGCTCGGTCATAGGGGAGTTCTGTTGTTAATTTTTTGAGGAACCTCCACACTGTTTTCCAGAGGGGCTGCACCAGTTTACATTCCCACCAACAGTGGAGGAGGGTGCCCGTTTCTCCACATCCTCGCCAGCATCTAGAGTTCTCTGATTTGCTCATTTTAGCCACTCTGACTGGTGTGAGGTGGTATCTCAGTGTGGTTTTGATTTGTATTTCCCTGATGAGGAGGGATGCTGAGCATCGTTTCATGTGTCTGTTGGCCATCTGGATGTCCTCTTTGGAAAAGTGTCTGTTCATATCTTCTGCCCATTTCTGCATTGGGTTGTTTGTTTTTTAGGTGTGAGTTTGGTGAGTTCCTTATAGATTTTGAATATTAACCTTTTATCTGATATGTCATTTGCAACTATCTTCTCTCATTCCGTCGGTTATCTATTAGTTTTATGGATTGTTTCCTTTGCCGTGCAGAAGCTTTTAATCTTGATGAGGTCCCAATCGTTTATTTTTGCTCTTGATTCCCTTGCTTTTGGGGATGTGTCAAGTAAGAAGTTGCTGCGGTGGAGGTCAAGGAGGTTGTTTCCTGCTTTCTCCTCTAGGGTGTTGATAGTTTCCTGTCTCACGTTCAGGTCCTTTATCCATTTTGAGTTTATTTTTGTGCATGGTGTGAGAAAATGATCTAGTTTCATTCTTCTGCATGTTGCTGTCCAATTCTCCCAACACCATCTGTTAAAAAGGCTGTCTTTTTTCCATTGGATATTCTTTCCTGCTTTGTCAAAGATTAGTTGGCTGTATACTTTTGGGTCCACTTTTGAGTTCTCAATTCTGTTCCATTGGTCTATGTGTCTGTTTTTGTGCCAATACCATACTGTCTTGATGATGACAGCTTTGTAGTAGAGGCTAAAGTCTGGGATGGTGATACCTCCCGTTTTGGTTTTATTTTTCAATATTACTTTGGCTATTCGGGGTCTTTTTTGGTTCCATACAAATTTGAGGATAGTTTGTTCTAGTTTTGAGAAGTATGCTGGTGCAATTTTGATTGGAATTGCATTGAATGTGTAGAGAGCTTTGGGTAGTAATGACATCTTAACTGTATTTATTCTTCCAATCCGTGAGCATGGAATGTTTTTCCATTTCTTTGTGTCTTCTTCAATTTCCTTCATAAGTTTTCTATAGTTTTCATCATACAGATCTCTTATATCCTTGGTTAGGTTTTTCCGAGGTTTTTTATGTTTTTTTCTGCAATTGTGAAAGGGATAATTTTCTTGACTTCTCTTTCATTGTTGCTTTCATTGTTGGTGTCTAAAAATGCAACAGATTTCTATATGTTGATTTTGTACCCTGCAACTTTGCTGAATTCTCAGATCAGTTCTAGTAGGCTTCTGGTGGAGTCTGCCGGGTTTTCTATGTAGATATTCTCATAGGATAATTTTGTTACATTCTTATACATGAGTGGACTTTTTATCCTCCAGAAGTAAGGATGGACAGATACTAAAAGAATGAAGGAAACGGTAGAGTGATTGTTCCATTAAGCTGGGGGAGCACGGGGTCAGACAAATGTGTGAAATACACAGAACCTGGTTCTGCCACATGTATAGAACACCCACACTCAAGAGATAGTCTAAAAAAAAAACCTCTGCACAAAAAACCATAAAATACCTAGGAATAAACCTAACCAAGGATACAAGAGATCTGTATGATGAAAACTATAGAAAACTTATGAAGGAAATTGAAGAAGACACAAAGAAATGGAAAAACATTCCATGCTCATGGCTTGGAAGAATAAANACAATGGGGAGAGGAAGGGGGGAAGTGGGGGGGGAAAGGGAAAGAGGCAAACTATGAGAGACTCTTGAATGCTGACAAAAACTGAGGACTGATGTATGTGTGGGGGAGGGGTGATGGGCATGGAGGAGGACACTTGTGGGGATGGGCACTGGGGGTTATGTGGAAACTAATTTGACAATAAACTATTTGTGAAAAAAAACCTCTTACTCTTTTTTTCTATTAATATCATATATCTTCAAGATATAGAATTAAAATGAATATCTACTAAAGGGTTAAATGCACATAGTGGAGAATGGAAAGAACAGACTCAAAGAAATCTTTAATCTGTACAGTTTGAAGATATTGGGAGAGACATTTAAATGTATTGAATCCTACAACAGTGAATCATTATGATATTCGTATAGGAAATTTCTCTTGTTACTAAATCTCAATTACCAACAAAAAAAGGTGCCATTAATTTTGTTCTCAATTTTATTTAATTAGGGTATTCAGTTTTATATGTGTTCAGCCTTTAAATTTTATAGCTATTATATATTTCTTTGCAGGACTCAGAGGTCCAATTTTCCTAGGCAGCATTTGTTGACTATAGTAAGTCCTAGCATAAGATGAAGGCCACTTTTATAAATTAATAATGTGTAGTCTACCATTTTTTTAAATGTTTCCATTCACTCCTAAACTTTTACTTTTTTCCTTTAAAAATGTTTAGTAACACACAATTATACAATTAAAAAAATTATTCCTTGTACAGTCGGTGACAGAACATAAAGACTATAATGTGATAAAGGTATATAAACTACCCCAGGAACATCAGAAAAGATTTAAAAAAAAAGTTGTGAGAGATTGTATCCATAGCTCATCGCTATAGTTCACAAACACTGCTGTGAGGACTTTGTCTCTTCTTTTTTTCTCCTTTCTGGTTTTATGGATATATAATTGACTTATAATATTGTATTAGTTTAAGGTATGCAGCATAATGATTTGATATATGTACAGCTTCAAAAATGATCACCACAATAAGTTTAGTCAATATCCATCACTTCACATAGTTACAAATTTTTTCTTGTGATGAAAACTTTTAAAATCTACTCTCTTAGCAATTTTCAAAGATACAATACAGCATTGTTAACTATGTCACCATGCCATACATTACATCCTCAGAATTAATTAATTTTCTGTTTTAGAAAGAGAGAGACATAGAGCATGAGTAGGGGAGAAGGGCAGAGGTAAAGAGAAAGAATCTTAGGCAGGCTCCAAACTCAGGGCAGAGCCCACTCAGGGCTCAATCCCACAGCTATGGGATCATGACCTGAGCTGAAATCTAAAGTTGGTTGCTCAACTAACTGAGCCACCCAAGCACCCCAGAATTTATTTATTGATAACTGGAAGTTATGTCTCTTTCTTCTTGAGTACATGTACTTTGATTGCCCCCAATCTACCCTCATCTTGCCTATGAACACTGAGTTCCAGAAGAGGAATTCTTGACAAAGCAGTGTGTTTTATAATGACTGAGACTTTACTTAAATACAAGGAATCTGTGCTTATTCCTTTACCTAGTAAATTACCAAGCAATTTCTGCAACAACTGTTTGGGAATTCTTTATGTTTTGCTACTCACATGGGAAAGCAAAATTTCTAGATGAGAAATTATAAAATTGACAGGATTTTTAAAATATAGGTAAGTATTACTCTTTAGGGCTCTTAATAAAGAATAGTAAAACAATAACTATTAGAGACTGTTATAGTAGTGTTTAGATATTTAATAAGCATCAACTATATGACAAGCACCATGCTAGATGCTCCATATAAAAAGGGGAAGAAATTGTTCCCATCTACAAGAAGCTCACTGCTAAGCTAGAAAGGCAGTTATTAAAAAGAAACAATTAGATTAAACGTATGGCATTTGTTCTAACAATGATGAATAAAATGATGAAAGAATAGATTCTAAAGGCTAATTTATACTCAGATGATAGATTAGACATTGAGGATGCCTGCATCAGTGCATTTCTGCTATGAAAGGGGGCAGATCAAACAGTATGTGAGACGCTTGCTTCCAAGGAATTCTGCATAGGAAATGACAGAGGAAGGTTAAAGATGTTAGTGTACTGGCTCATGCAGGATCATTTATCAGACCATCCAATTATAAACATGTTGGGCAGAGTGTGAAATGCTAAAAAATGATGCTAGCTCTGATCTAAAAAGATTTCTGGGGAGACAGAATCAGACAAATGAACTGGAGTTCAGCAGCATATATCCTTTAAGAAAACACTGGAGTGGAAATTCCACTAATGTTTCTTGAAGCAATAGTTGAACTCTTTCAAATTGTGGAAAACACTCAACTGTCTGGAGTGTTGCTTATTTTCTGCTGTTTATTTTCTCTGCAACTTGTCCACCTTCTCTGACACTCAGTTTCTTTGTGTCTATAAACTACCCTCGTAGAGCTCATAGAGCTTTTGGGAGGATTCATTCATGCCCAGATTTACAAGACATTATGTTAAATGTTTTTTTTTTCATATTTATATTCAATAACTTCAATCTATTATCCTCATTTGGCAGGAGAAGGAATCAAAGTAATTATCCCAAGAACACATGGCTATAACTTGTAGAGCCCAGAGTGGGATTCTGAACTATCTCAATCCAAAATCCAAATTTGTATAAATTATGTCCTCATTTAACAGATGGAATACACTTGAAGACACTCAAAAATGTCATTTCTATGTAGTTAATCAACATTTATTTAACACCTGCTATATTCTAGGCATTCCATTCAAAGCCATAGGTAAAGAACTTAACAATAGAGATTTCAGTGAGATAAAAAATTATGTCATCTGCTATTTGTCAAGATAGAGAATGGTGAACTCAAAGATCAGACCTCTTCTTCCATAGAAATAATCTGCTAATACTTGAAAATTTCACTGATGGCTATAACCATCAAGAAGACAACTTAAGGAATCACTTTCAGCTCTAAAATCTAAGTTATACAACATTATGGTATTCTATGGATATAAAATAGAAATTAGATTAGATTACATTAGAATTCTGAAGATAAGTTTTAGAAAGAATATAGAATCTAATATATATTGATATATAAAAACATATCTACATCTATCTGCCACTATATCAGTCTCCATCCATCTTGATAAATACATATCTGTGTATATTGAAACAGTATCAGAATTATGCAGGAAAAATAGTTAACACCTGATAACCATTTCTGAGTTTAACATAACAGTGCTCATTAAGAAAGACTGTGGGGGCTATAGGGGAAAGATAATTAGGAGTGGTTTAGCTGAATGGTGATTGAAAGGGTGGTTTAAGAAGCAAGTGATAAATAGAAGAGAAACAAAAATATCTTAGTGATTTTCCTTAGAGGATCTCTGTGTCTTGAGGTTAAGAACCGATGGTTTGTGTCAAACAAACTGGAGCTCAAATTCAAAAAAAAAAACAAAACAAAACAGGAAGAAGCAAGTGCTGAAATACATCAAAGAAAGACAAATATATGATTTCACTCATATGAGGAATTTAAGAAAAACAACAGATGAAGGAAAAATAAGATAAAAACAGAGAGGGAGGCAAACCATAAGAGACTCTTTTTTTTTTTAATGTTTTATTTATTTCTAGGAGAGAGAGAGAGACAGCATGAGCAGGGGAGGGTCAGAGAGAGAGGGAGTCACAGACTGAAACAGGCTCCAGGTTCTGAGCTGGCAGTCAGCACAAAGCCCAACACGGGGCTCGAACCCACGAACCGCGAGATGATGACCTAAGTGAAAGTCGGACGCTTAACCGACTAAGCCACCCAGGCGCCCCCATAAGAGACTCTTAAAGACAGAGAACAAACTGGGGGTTGCTGGAGGAGAAGTGGGTGGGAGGATGGGCTAAATGGGTGTTGGGCATTAAGGAGGGCACTTGTTGGGATGAGCACTGGGTGTTATAAGGAAGTGATGAATCACTGGGTTCTACTGAAACCAAGAGTAGGCTGTATGTTAACTAACTTGAATTTAAATTTTAAAAAATCAGTCAAAGAGCAGCAATAGCAACAACAATAATAAATTCATAAACATTAAACAAAAAAACAATAGTGTTATACAAAAGCAAATTTGTAAAATTAGGCCAGGATATGCAGGTAATTACAATTAGTTATTAATAGAACATGAAGAGTAAGACAGTGCTGTTGGAAGGTTACTTGGAGAGGTAGAGCGGTTATTATGATTTTATTGGAGATTTGCACTGCTGGAATTTTTTTTATTACATCGGTTTTTGCAGTAGTAAGAAAGGAGAGAAATAGATTGCAGTATAGCCATAGAAGCATCAGCAATGTGCTGGGAATACACTGGGACAGTAAAGACCAAAATGGGATGAATGTAGAAAAAGAAGAAATCAGAAGATAATTTAAAAAAAAAAAAAAAAAGGAGAAACCAGATCAGCATTAGGTGTGTCTCTACCTCAAAAGCTTTTGGTTTAGATCTTGGCTCCCTATTGGGGAGGGACTGATAATCAATACAATCTACACTCAAGTTATGGGTCTCTGTATTTTAAATTATAAATGCATATATGTATATATATTACATATATGTATCTGTATCTAATCTATACCTATCTAAAAATGATTAAATGTAAATTTACACAATCCATTTCTTTGGTCTTCATAAATAAACAAGTTATATTTTATTTACATAATAAGCGTGTGTTAAGCATTTACTGTATTTGAGGCTCTACAGTAAGAGCTTGATTTACAGAGGTGGATATAAGATTGATCCTGGCACTTTAAGTGCAGGTGAGGAGAAGTGAATGAATGAGGTGGACCCAAATGATGATTATAATTGCCTTTTTGGTTTCTAAAGCAAATGGTTTTATTTCTTCCCTTTCTAGACCTTCCTGTCCTCATTCTTTTTTTTTTTTTAAAGTCCTACCACAGTTGCACCCTCTGAAATCTTTTCTTTCATATTTTTTTTTATTTCTAGGAGAGAGAGAGAGAGACAGCGTGAGCAGGGGAGGGTCAGAGAGAGAGGGAGTCACAGACTGAAACAGGCTCCAGGCTCTGAGCTGGCAGTCAGCACAGAGCCCGACGCGGGGCTCGAACCCACGAACCGCGAGATCATGACCTGAGCGAAAGTCAGACGCTTAACCGACTAAGCCACCCAGGCGCCCCTCCTGTCCTCATTCTTGGCTTTCATGCCCTAAGGTTTTGGGAATCCCCAGCCCCATGTGAGAGATGCATTTCCTTACCCGTCAACTCTGCAGGACCCTACTGGGAAGGTGGTCTCCTGGTCTTTATTTATGAGAAGAGGATCAGACAAATAGTCCTGCCTTTAAACTTATTTAACACTCCCAAATAATGAGGACTTGAGGTTTTGATAAAAACTCCTCATTATATTTACTCTGAATTCCCGAAAGTCTACCTCAACATAAATTACACTGCATTTTCTCAGGTTTATAATTATGGGGAATCTATTTGTAACTTGCTTGAATCAGACTAAAGAAGGGAATTATGTACTCAAATCCTAGACTAAATAAATTTAGGGAAATATGAAGCCATTTTTCACTTCTATTAATAATTTACAACATAGCTAACATGAATCAATTTTAATTGGAGAACTGAAATAATAAACCAGTTAGAAAAGTCAGCTGTTTAAGAATCAGACATAGTTTTTTTCTGCCTCTAGCTCAAATACTTTTTAAAGCATTGGAAGATTCTACAATTATATTTAAAAATATGTTTTTTAACAAGGCAAATATACACTGATATCCAGTTAAAATATGTGTTTTTGTGATTGGATTATTTAAACAGAAAACTGATAATTTGTTGTTTTAGATTTTTCATCATAACATTAAGAAATACTATGTATAAATTGAAAATGTTTATTAGTTTGAAAATCATTTCAGAAGAAAACAATGTTACATAATATGATTAGAAAAAAATTCTATGACAGATTATAGTTTTCCTTTTCACAGATGAAAATACTAACATGGTTCATCCCAAAGTTTAGAGATATTTTTATTGTTGTGATAAAAACCACATAACATGAAATCCACCTCTTAACAAAATTTTAAGTGTACAGTATAGAATAACAACTTGAGGTAGAATAAGTGCATCTATTCTCAGGTTTTGCTGCAGAATTATGTTAACATGGTGAACTTCCTGGTGAAGATGCCCACTTGCTGTGTCCTTTTTAAAATATTCTATTTTGGGGCGCCTGGGTGGCTTAGTCGGTTAAGCGTCCGACTTTCACTTAGGTCATGATCTCGCGGTTCGTGGGTTCGAGCCCCGCGTCGGGCTCTGTGCTGACTGCCAGCTCAGAGCCTGGAGCCTGTTTCAGTCTGTGACTCCCTCTCTCTCTCTGACCCTCTCCTGCTCACGCTGTCTCACTCTCTCTGTCTCCTAGAAATAAATAAAACATTAAAAAAAAATTTTTAAATATTCTATTTTATTTTAGAAAATATTCCAGAAAAGCTTTATTCTTGAATTGTTCCAGAGAAATCCCTTTTTCATTAGTGATTAACTTCTCCATATATAGTTATTATAAATTTCAGCCAAAATAATAGTATTTTACTTAAAATTTCTGTATAACAATTTAGTGACTTGTCACAGCTAATTTTAATCACTCTAAAATGTTAATCAAATACAGAAGAAGATGGCCATCATTGCAATGACATATGTCACAGAAAGCAAAATGGACCCATCTTACTCAACTAGGGTGTATATACCAATTGCAAAATTTTTATTACAATCAGTTTCTAGATTAATCACGCTGATTCTCTGTGTCATGTCACTCCTCAAAAGTATTCAGACTGTGCTTTAATTATTGGACATACTCAAATTCCTTTATGTGGCATTTAATACTTTCTGAAACCTAGTTCCAATTTAGCTTTCCTGCCAAGCCTTACCACCCAGGGACAAGCATAAATGTTTGTTTGTAGTAGCACATCACATATGACAGAGACTGGAGAGAGTTGAAATTTAGTTCAAGATTCACACAGCAGGGCAGGAGAAAGAGGGGAAATAGAGCCTGCTCTAGGGATTGCTCTGGAGGTGGGGCAGCCAGGCAGCCTCTGAAGATACCCAACCATCTCAACTGTAAAGCTGGAGCCAGGGTGGAAGGTTCAACCTCTGTGTAGGGAATCCAGGAGAAAGTACCAGAGACCACAGGGTGAAGGATGAGAAGTGAGTTGTGCCAGTAGTTTGAGAATAATATCAGGTTCTGGTTTACAGAAGAAATGGTGGAGAAGGTAGGTGATGGGAAATGAGAAGAGGCAAGAGATGCTTCCAAAGGAGGTAAAAGAACAGGTAGTAGGTTTCACCTGAAGGGTAGTCCAGAATCAGACTGGTAGAGACAAAGAAGCAGTGGCATAGGATTTTAGTGGATTTGGGGTCTGGTTTTGAGATTGACTTTAATCTCATCAGATGAAAGACTGAGATTGTTGATGTTCTTCTTGTCTTGGTCAGAACTGGCTAAGGGACTAGGCTAGACTAAACACCCAGGAAAGAAATATTGGAAAACTTAGAAGTATGCAGGTAAAAACATCAGAGGAGGAAGAAATGATAAGCCGATGTTTCTAACCTTACCTCTCACTGCTCCAAAATGCCAGCTGACCCCCCGAGTTAGCACTCTTTTCACATAATTATTCTTTCCCCCATTCCTCCAGCCTTTGTACATGGTACTTTACTTAAGTGAAATGTTTTCCCTTATGGATAGCAATGGGATGCAATTCCACAAACATTTATGAAACAAATGCCTCATGTCAAGTATTCTGCTACAGAGATGAAAAGAACAGAATCCAAATCTCATGGGTTTCCAGTATTCTTCCTGAATTTTTACTGCTTAGTCTCTCTGCTAATTTCCTTAACCATATGACTTGAGATACTTTATATCTTGGGGTAAATATTAATATTAAATTCAGAATGTGTATCACCAGCTACCACCACTGGACTGCAACTTATTTAAGGTGTTAGGCACTGTTTCCTAAGGAAAGTTTTCCAAGGAAAACTTCTTTCCATCTAGCATTGTAAGCATAATAAAACCTTAGTAAGTTGTTGATTTACTGGCTATTTTAGTTTGGTGGTTATAAATTATGCTTGTCATTAGAGCTTTTGCATTAGTTCATGTCAATATTCAATTTTGTCAGGTATTTTAAAATATTTTAAGTACTTTAAAATTTTAGGGGAAAGATTGAACTGTGAAAACAGAAGCTCTGTAATAAACAATTCAACCTTCAAAATTATATTTATTTACATCTTTATAATTTATGTAGGGGATATCTAATTTTATGGTCTAATTGGCAAGAGGTTGCTTCCAGAGCTTAACAAAACCTGTGGCCATGTAAAGCTGAGAAGAATTACCTAAAATCTTTGGATGTATAATTGAATAGCTCTCTCTTAAAACAATATTAACTTGTTTTTGTTGTTGTTGTTGTCTTGTGTTATTGCTTATAACATTATTTATTGCCTGTATGTAATGTTAAACTCAAACTTATGAGTTATATTATATTAAAATTTAAACAATTATTTTAATTAGATAGTAAAGCAGCGTTTGCAGTCACT